>NW_022105855.1:2069258-2088275 GCF_000313985.2 Echinops telfairi
GGGCAATGAATGTACAAATGTGCTTTACACAATTGATGTATGTATGGATTGTGATAAGAGTTGTATGAGCCCCTAATAAAATGATTTTTAAAAATCCACACGTGGCTTTTCTTGTTAAAACCATCCACATGTGGCATTTTTGTTGAAGCCACCCACGTGGCATTTTTGTTACAGCAGCACTGGATAATGGAGACAGTCCTTGGGGTAGCTTTCTCCTCTGCTTTGGCCACACCAAAACAACCACATCCCACTTTTATTCCATCCATTGCCAAGTTCCAACCTTTAAGCCAGAGAAGAAGACATACTCAGATGTCCTCAGAGGATGTCCTTAGACAGTGCGATTAAGAGTCAAAGGGAGCTGGGGTGGGGTGCAAGGTAAAGCTATTTATTGCCATTACAGGACAAAGCACATAATAAAGAAAAGCAACCATTTTTCTCAATAGATGTGTAGCTCAGACTTCATTTACTCCGGTGTTGGGGAAACTTGACTGGTCATTTGATCATCTCAAATATGCAACTCTATTTTAGAGGCAAATCTTTGTGTGGAAAGAACAACCATGTGATTGTGTGTATTTGTAAGCTTTATTATGATTAAAATAATAAATATACATGGTAAAAACTTACTCAGAATATCATAAAAGGTAACAAGTTTACGTGAATAAGTTTACTCTTCCAAGATACGTGCATCTGTGAATATTTACCACGATAACTGTCTTCATTATCTAATACAGTCAGAACAAATACTACAAGCAGATGGCTTTAACAAAGGAAGCAAAATTATTCATGCATCGTTACAAAACTAGAAGCCCAAATTCAGGACACCAATTCTAAGGGAAAGCTTACCCTCTGATGACTCTGGGGGAAGGTCCTTGTCTTCTTTCAACACCTGTTAGCTCCACATCCCTTGAAGATCACCATGTGTCTTAGCATCCATCTTCCCTTGGGCCCAGGTTGTTCTCAGTACAGGGCCTCTGGGTCCAAAGGATATACTTTGCTCCCAGTTCTACATTCTTTCCCTGCCCTCTTTGTTCTCCTTTTATTATTGCTCATAGTTTCCTCAGGAAAACTCCCCTTACAGGGAGATCACTGACCAGGGCTGTGCCTTGAGTAAGGGTATTCCTACCCTAATCCTGTTCATTAACATAACAAACATAAGCTAATCATTGTTAACGTAACCAATTGCTGCCTATGAGTCGGAACCTACTCTATGGCCCCTAACAACAACAGCAACAATACTGCCTCATTAACACACAGTGGTCAAGATTTATAATGCATCACAAATGGAGGATAATTACATTAAATCAGCCATGGGGTTTCATTATGTAGCTGCCAAATTATATGACTTAATAACTGCCAAACTACATTATTACTGCAAAACCACTGAGAATCTGGGTGAAGGGAGACAGCGGATGGTGTAAGATATGAAAACAATAATTATTTATAATTTATCAAGGGTTCATGAGGGTGGGAGGGTGGGGGAGAGAGGGAAAAAATGAGCTGATACCAAGGGCTCAAGTAGAAAGAAGACATTTTGAAAAGGATGATGGCAACATATGTACAAATGCGCTTCACACAATGGCTGTATGGATAGTTATAAGAGCTGTAAGAGCCCTCAATAAAACGATTGGGGGAAAAAACTCACAGAGAATCACGTCCTAGTCAGAGTGACATATGTTGAGGGGACACAACTCAATCCATGATAATAACCATTAAATAAAGTGATTTGTATTTTTTCTTTACTTTTCTAATTTCTACAATGAATATGTATTGCTTTATAATTGAAAATGAGACCAATAAGGTTGAATTTAACAAAGAACAAAAGTTCCCATCATTTCCTGCTACTTGGGAGTATAAAATCTGAAATGTAAAATTCTTTTGTTGAGGCCCTCCTAGGTAATCACCCCCAAACTGCTTTCCAGGTGTTTTCTATACTCTTCAACACAAGTGTTTCGCTACAATTAAACGAGTTTACACCGTTTTCGCTGCTCTGTCTGATTGCCCCTTTCGCTCTCCTCTTCTGGCAATGAGCTTTCATCTTCCTAAGCCAATCTGTCATTCCTTATCTCAGTGAGTTCTACATATAGCCTGTCCCAAGAAGGAAGGGATTGGTCTTCAGTGAGTATTTATCACATGCTGGGCACTGTACTTAGGAGCATTTGTGACACAGAGGCATTGTGCTACTAACCTCAAGGTCTTTGGTTCAAACCTACCAGTTGCTCTGCGAGAGAAAAAAGAGGCCATCTGCTCCATAAAGATGTACAGAGTCGTCAACCCTATGAGTGGGTATCCACTCAAAGGCAGTGGGCTAGGGGGGGGTAGGCATTGAACTTGGTTTTCTACTGGGTGCTTCATTTAGATCTCACAGCAACTTGGGAATGTTTGTATTAATTATCTAACTTTTATAAATGAGGACACTAAAGACTGTGCCTGGCAGATCAGGAATTTGTAGCTAACTGACTCTTCTTTTGTCCCTGCTCACTGAGCTGTCATTACTTCCTCGTTTTACAGCACACGTGAGTGGTAAGTTGGATCAAGAACCCCAGAAGTGTAGTCCACGATAGTAATAATGCTTACACTGTTATTTTGAACTATTTATACTTTATATGTTTATCTTCTCAACCAAGTCTTACAGAAAAACTCAGACTCAAGTTCTACTTTGCTGTATGTACTAGCTGTGTGTCTTTGGGCAACCCCCCTCACCTCTCTCAGCGTTCAAGTGTCCTCAAGAGTAACATAAAAAGGATAAGAACAATACCCATCTTTGAGGGTTGATCAAGCTAAAAACAACAAAAACAAAACACCCACAAAAATAACTCACTGCCACCGAGTCGATGCCAACTTACAGAGAACTGGTCCTGTGAGTTTCTGAGACTGCAACTGTTAATGGGAGTAGAGAGCCCCGTCTTTCTTCTGAGGAGTGGCTGGTGGGCTTTGAACTGCTGATCTCAAGGATTGCAGCCTAACTTGTAACCACTATGCTACAAGGACTCCTCCAGGGAAGTTGCTAGCAGAGTTAAAATTCCAGTAAATCTTTTGTGTGAAAAGTTTCTAGGTGCATATTTGATTTGATAAGGTGATGGTAGTTCTTTTCCTAATTCCTTTGAATTTTTCATTGTTTTTTCTTTAATAGTAATTGTTTGTGATTTTCCTAAAACTCAGTGATTCAAAAACAAATGTGTCTCTTTTTCTCAACTCATAAAATAATGAGTTCATACATATATAAAAAGTGATTTCTAATTAAAATAGCATTTACTATTTGGTCAGAATATTCCATCTGGCTAACAATATTGAACAAGAGGCACAGTTACTGGTTACAGTGTTCCTAGTGGTAAAGTTTACATTTATAAACATGAATTTTTTTATTTTTTTAGTTGAGATTTGATATCATATCATATCATTCTATATTTCAATCACGTCAAGTAGAATTGTACAATTGTTACCACAATCAGTTTCCAAACAATCTCTTTTCTACATGAATTCCCGGACATCATCTCCTTTTTACCCCACCACCATCAACAATGTACCCCACTCCCTCCAAGCCCCTTATTATACTTGCTGTCCCAATAGAGTCATCAATCCTGGGTTTCATATACCAAAAAATGAAAAAGCATACAACACAGCTTCAAGAGGGTGACCTCCATTGACACAGCACCTCGGAGATACCCTCTATTACGAACAAACAAAAACAGAACAAAACAATACAAACCAAAACATACCGAAAACTTTGGAAACCAGATCAGGTCCAGGCTGCATCATGGGGGGATCTACTGACAAAGTTTTAACTGTTCGGGTCAGATTTATGCCTTTGATCTGCTATACTCCTCTCTCCCAAGCACTCTGTTTAGTGACCACTGTCCTCCCATCCCTCAATTTCAGATGGGGGGAGTTCTCCGGAGGCTTATTTCCTATGTAGTTCCACCAATGAATCTTGGGCTCCCACTGTCATCCATAGCCTTCTGCACACCGGATTGATTCCCACAATTTAAAGTCTGATACTCTTTCGATTTCAGATGATATGGATTCCAGTCCTTCGGTGACTGATGATGGTGTGCTTCTTCCACGTGGACTTAGTCGACGTCTCACTTAAGTATCTGCTTGTTTGGAGTCAAGCCTTTAAGACCCAACATGCTATTTTATCTGATAGGCAGGCACCATATAAGTTCTTTGCCACATTTTGCTATAGCACCCATATCTTCTAAACATGAATTCTTATTGAATGCTGTTATTATCAGTTCAGAAAGTCACACCAAGTTTTAAAACTGAACACACCCCGAAACCTATAACCTATGTTTATAAAATAGAAAAACCAGTTTAATAATCACTGGCTTTCAAATACTGACATAAGTTGTATATATATAATTCCTTGTGTCAGAAAAAAAGGGCCATAACTCTACTTATTTCAATTATTCTCCTCTAGGGTCAGAAGAGAAATGCAAAATTCACTTATAATTAACAGGTCACATTTTTTTGGGTTGTTACAACAGCCATTTCAATTCATGCATAGACCTTTTCCTTAAAGGTGTTATTAAATTCTTTATTTGCTAATGTAAATTAGACTTAACTTTATTCTGAAAACTTAGGGTGCCATATATAATCCTTGGAATACTGGGAAGCAGAATGAAATGCTGGGCAGGGAGTCACCCCTTAGGATGACATTTTGGGTGGACTGTGAGTAACAAGGGAGACATGTTATAAGAAACAGGTAACATCATCGTTTTTACGGTGTTACAAGAACATGCTTCATTTTATTGTGCTTTGCAGATACTAAGTTGTTGGTTTTTTTTTATAAACAGAAGGTGTGTGGGGAGCCTGTGCTGAGCCAGGATCAGCACCATTTCCCCACAGCAGGTGCTCACTCTGTGTCTGTTTGAGATTTAGTAATTCTCATTCATTTTCAAACTTTTCAGCAATGTGATTGTGCACTGAACAGACTACAATGTGATGTCAACATAACTGTCATAGGCGCTGGAAAACCAGAGTTGTTTTATTCACTCCATTGCAACATTGGTCCTGTTGCTGCTGCCTGGGAGCGACCACGCAACATCACTGATGCAAGTCTCTAGTTACTCTTCTTCCCCATTAACACCCTCATTTGCCCCCTCTGAAAAGAGAAGGTTTCTCGGCCTTCATACGTACATATGAAGTTAGAAATGATAGTTCCTTTATTGCTAGCATTTTATCTCATTGTTGGTAAAGCCTTTGCCAAAATGACCTTTTCAAAACCCCTGGATGTTGAAATGTTTAGAAGATAAGTGGTAAAAGTCTTTCCACAACTTCCCTAATATTGCAACTGAGAAATTCTCATGTCTCGGGGTACTTCTCTTATACTTGTTTGCTGTGGACCATTTGGATGAACTAAAACTACATCTTGGTCGAGTTGCCAGGTCATTAAACTCTTTGTAGTGCCTAATGATCTGTACCTGTTTTCTCTTTTCTTTAACAGTCAAGCTTCCTGGAAAAGTTGTTCCTATATCACAGTTTCCATTTTTTCATTTTCATTTTCTTTTGAACTCACTGTAATCTTATCTGTGCAAGATTGTCTTCAACGAAACCACCCAAGCTCACTCTTTGGCTGAATCCAACAAAGACGTTTTAGTC
The DNA here is from genome assembly GCF_000313985.2 of Echinops telfairi. NCBI lineage: Eukaryota > Metazoa > Chordata > Mammalia > Afrosoricida > Tenrecidae > Echinops > Echinops telfairi. The sequence goes on from NW_022105855.1 coordinate 2,074,857, forward strand.
CTTATTTGAGGGAGCGTCTCTGAGGCAACAACACACTGAGAACACACCTCCAGCTTGAAATTCTTTCTTGGGTGTCCAGGACAGCCATCTCCCCTTCTAGTTTCTCCTTCTCAGCTCCGTGTGAGTGCCTTTTGGGTGGTCTCTTCTGGAAGCATTACCATTCCCTTGATAGCACTGCATTCATCCTGCAAAAGGGCACTTCAAGATGTGTCTCGGAAGTACAGTGCTGTCTGAGATAGGATTATATCAATTCCCTTACAAGGAAGCAGTGTTCCTAAAACTATTATTTAAATTTAAGCACCCGTCACTAAAGCACGTGATGAAGAAATTGAAAAGTTCTTCCAGCTTCCTCAGTCTGAAACTGATCAAACATGCAGTCAAAATGCATTAATAATTGCTGCTGATTGGAATATGGAACTTGAAAATGAGGAGGAAAGAACAGTAATTGGAAATATATGGCCGTAGGGATAGAAACAAAGCTGGAGATCGCATGATAGACTTTTGCAACACCAACGACTTTTTCATTGCAAATACCTTTTTTTCAATAACAACAAAAGTTAAAATACATGTGGACTTCACCAGATGGGATACATAGGAGTCAAATAAGCTGTACCTGGTGACATCTGGGTTATGTGTTGGATTGCTAACCCCAAGACCAGCTATTCAACACCACCCGCCGATGAGGCTTTGTACTGTTGTAAAGACACCCTCAGAAACCCTTAGGGTTACGTGCTTACAGAGAACTCTGTTCTGCAGAGTTGGAATTGACTCGAAGGAGGCAGTGAGTTTGATGGGAAGAGACAATGAAGAAGCTCAATATCGGCAGCTAAAAATGAGGCCAGGAGCTGACTGTGGAACAGATCATCAATTGCTTGTATGGAAGTTTAGGTTGAATGGCCTTTCTTGATACTTACCGTCATGAAGAGATCACTGAAGATTAGGGTGCTACAGTAAACGGTAGTGAAGAAAGCAGATGGTGCCTGGCTATCAACTGGAATAGTGTCTGGGTTCTTAAAGGTTTGTATTCAAACAAGTAGCCATCTAAGTGAGACATCAACTAAGTCCACATCAAAGAAGCACACCAACTTGGGCAATACAAAGATGACAATAAAAAAAATCCAAATATGATGAAGGGAAAAGTATCAGAGCTCAAATTGTGAATACCCAATCCATCTGCAAAGTCTCCAGTCAGATTAAGCCCCTGGCAGGTCTCCTCTGACCACAGGTGAGGGACTCAAACAGCTTTACTATCAGACAGATAGTATCACCACACCATGATATAATATGATACTTGGTCAGCTGACCTCCCTCTTGACCCAACTTGAATTTGCTCTAGGTTCAAATACATCTTGCTTGTTACATGACAGTAATGCCTCCTCTGGGTTTTTAAATATGGTGGGTTGTCTTTTTTTCTTACTCTTTATTTTTGTCTTTATATTACTATTATTATTTCATTCCTTCTGTTTTGTTTTTCATTGTTTTTGTTGGGTTTCCCAGTTTAGGAAGCACAGAAGGAGTGGATGCATAGAGACAATAACTGATGCAATGGTTTCTTGGGGATGAGGGGGAAGAGAGGGAGGAGAATTGGGGAGCAAGCAATGAATGTGGGAGGAGGGGAAGGAGCACTAGAACTGATTGCGATGATGTATATACAACTCTTTTTAAAAGTGATTTAACTATGGAAGTGTATGATATGTGAATATTATATCAAGAAAACTAAGCGGGGGGAAAAAGAAAACTACTGAGAAAAAGAAAGAAAGAAACCAAAGTTGGCCTATGGTTACCATAGGTGAAGGAGGAAAAGTTTCTGCTCAGTGGGTATTGAGTTTATGGTAAGGGTGATGGAATAATTTGGAAAAGATGATCAATAATGGTTGTACAACACAAAGAATACAGTCAGTGGCACTGAATCGTACATGTAGAAGTTGTTGAATCGGAGGATGTTTCATTGTGTATATTTTTGCCACAAGTGAAAAGGAAAATTACATGAATAACAATGAGTACAAGGAAGAGGAAAATATTCTAAAATTGATTGTGGTAATGCTTGTACAACTCTTCTTGATATGATTGAACTATTAAATTATATGATACGTGGATGAAGCACCAATAAAACTGTTTTGTTTTATATTTTAAAAGAAAGTTCAGGTTGAAGCTGAAGAAAATTAAAACAAGTCCACAAGAGCCAAAATAACACCTGGAATAGATCCCACCTAAATTTAGAGAAAATTTCCAGAACAGATTTGATGCATTGCACACTAATAAACAAAACCTGAAGAGCTAGGGGATGCCATCAACAGCATGCTATGTGAGGAAAGCAGGCCATTAAAAAACCTGAAAAGACCAAAGTGATTATCAAAAGAGAACCTGATACTCGCTCTTGAACATAAAGTAGAAGAAATGGAAGAAATTATAAAGTCAAAGAGCTGAACAGAAAATTTCCAAAGGGCAGCTCGGGAAGACAAAGTATTATAAAGTGCAAAGGCTTGGAGTTAAAAAACAAACAAAAACAACTCTCTCACTGCCACTGAGTTGATAGCAATTTATAGTGACCAACTGGCCCGGGGAAAACTGTCTCTGAGTTTGAGACTGTAATTGTTTAGAGGAGAAAGTCTCATCTTTCTCTCTCAAAGCAGCTGGTGGTTTTGAACTGCTGACCTTGAGGTTAACAGCCCAACATGTTACTATTATGCCACTAGGGCTCCTGAAGAGGAAGTACATGCTCAGCCTATCTCAAGCTGAAAGACCTGAAGGCGAAATTCAAGCCTTAAGTATTCAAGCCTGAAGGATTCCATGAACACAATATTGAATGGTACAGGCAGCACCAAAAGGAGGAGGAAGGGGCACACAGAATCACTCTACCAAAAAGAATTGGTTGACATTCGACCATTTCGAAAGATAGCATATGATCAAGTACAGATGGCACTGAAAGAAGTCCAAGCTGCACTGAGGACACTGGGAAATAAACAAGACTCAGGAATGATGGGTTAGCAACCAACAGAAGCATTTCAACAAGCGGAAGCACTGGTAGCACTCACTAGTCTATGCCAAGAAATTTGGAAGACAGCTATCTGACCAACTGACTGGAAGAAATCCATATTCGTGCCCACTCCAAGAAAGGTGATCCAGTAGAACTAGGACATTGTGTAACAATATCAATAAAATCACGTGTAAGGAAAATTTTGCCGAAGATAATTAAAAAGTAGTTGCAGCAGTACATTGACAGAGAGTTGCCAGAAATTCATGTTAGGTTCAGAAAATGATATGGCACAAGGGATACACAGTGATACCTTGGTTGTCCAAGGGCTCCAGGCTTGAACGTGCCACTACTCAAAACAAAGGTGTTCAGTGTTTGTAACGTTGGTTGATAGTCAACTGAAAATCCAACTTGAAATAACTTGCACAGGCCCGGAGGGAGTCATGTGTCATATCTCACCTCGGACACAAAGAAGTGATGCTTCAGTCTAAGTACCACTCTTGTTCAGAGAACACATCGTGCTTGTGTGTTAGTTAGTGTGTTACAACATTCTTCACTGTGCTTTTTTTTGAGCTTTATTTGCGTAAAATATTATAACCTTGGCTCCAAAGAAAATTAGTGATACTAGCATTAAAGTTTAGAGAAAACTGAGAACCACAATGGAGTTAAAGACAGAAGTTGTGAAATTTGAACCAGGTCACAGCTTGTTGGATTTGGCCATCAAATACAACATGGCTACATCGACATTATCAACATGGGGGGCAGGGGGGGGGGCATAAAGTGATTAAAATATCTAATGTGGCAAAAGGTGCGACATCGTTAACCATCAAACAAAGAGCCCAGGTTATCAAAGAGGATGAAAAGTCACGGTTAGGTGGGAGAGATCAGAGACAACTCGATGGTGAGAGACTAGGGAGACAGTGATGTGGAGGAGGTTGGACGCCTCCCTAGTGAATTTATCAGGATAATTTGGGGGCCTTAAAGGCCTCTATTTGGCTTTACATTATTTCTTATAGGAAAAATATTGTCGGTTCTTGAACTTTTCAGTGTTGGAACATGGATTTGAAATGAATTATTTGACAATTGAGGCATGACTGTAACTGCTGACATAAGATGGCCAAAAGTAGAGAATAACAGAAAGATAATGACTTGTGTTTTATTGACTATTCACAGCATTAGCTGATGTGAATTATAACAAACTATGGATAACATTGAGAAGAATAGGAATTCCAGAACACACCATTGTGCTCAAGCCGAACCTGTACAAGGGCCAGAACACAGGAACACTGCATGTATTAAACCACGAAAGGCGCATGTCAGGATTGTGTCTTTCCACCATAGTTAGTCAATCTGTATGCTAAACAAATAATTGGAAACGCTGGACTATATGAAAAAAGAATGCAGCATCAGGACCTGACAAAAGCTTATTAACAACCTTCTATATGCGGATGACACAATCTTGCTTGCTGAAAGCAAGGAGGATTTGAACCACTTGCTGATGAAAATCGAAGATGTCAACCTTCAGTATGGATTGCAACTCAATGTAAAGAAAACAGAAATCCTCATAACGGAGCCAATAGCGAGATCATGATAAACAGAGAAAGGTTGACATTGTCAAGGATTTTGTTTAACTCGGAAGCGGTAGTCAGGAAACCACACAATGTATTGCATTGGGCAAGCCTGCTGCACAAGGTTTCTTTAAAGCGTTGAAGAGCAGGGGCATCCCTTGCTCTGATCCAGGCTACAGCATTTTCGATGGCCTCACAGGCATGTAAAAGCTGGACAATGAACAAGGAAGATGGCGGAAGAATTGATGCATTTGAAGTATGGTGCTGGTGAAGGATATTAAATATACGGTAGACTGACAGGTGAACAAACATCTATCTTGGAAGCAGTACAACCAGCGTGCTCCTTTGAAGTGAGGAGTGTGAGATTTGTCTCACATACTTTGGATATCTTTTCAGGAGCGTTCAGCCCATGAAAAAAGACATCATGCTTGGTAGAGGGTTAGCCAAAAAGAGGAAGCCCTCAGTGAGAAGGGTTGACGCAGGGCCTACAGCAACAGGCTCCAAAATAACCAACACGGTGAGACTGGTGCAGGACTGGCAATAGTTTGCTCTCTTGTACATAAGGGTGCTATGAATTGGGACCCACTCAATGGCACCCAACAGCAACATTCTACTGATTCCCAACATTGTTTTCTTTACCCTGCCTGTGTGATTTTATCTACCAACTACGATTGCCAGGAATCCTCCAACTCTATCTCTGGCCTAGACCTTGTTTCTGAGCTGCACATCCCTTACTGCAATGGCCTTCTCTTCTTGAAGTTCCATGGGCACCTTGAACTCATCATGCTTAAAGCAGAACATCTTCTCTTTCCCCTGACTGTACCAAGTGCTACCACCATCCACGCATCTGCTCAATCAGAACCCAGGTGTCTCCCCTTGACATTGCCTTCCTCCTCATCACAGCTCCTTTGCAATTGGCCTTTTTGATTCAGTGTTCTTCCTCTCCTTCTTCTTGAATATGTCTTCTGTCTTCCACTCACTTCTCTAACTTGTAAAACTCCCTCCTATCCTGTTCATGTCCTTCTTACTACACCATTTTTTACACAGCAAAATACAAATCTACAAATCGGATCTTATCATCTCCTTCTTAAAGTCTATTTAATGCCCTCTCCCCCAACCGCTTACCTTGAATAAAGTCCAAGCCTTCTAAGGTCCCTAGGATCTTGTTTCTTCTTAGATGTGTAGTACATGGAATTCAAATGCCAGCCCTTCCATTCAGTTTGTGACCTTGAGCAATTAACTGTAAACCAGGGATAATAATAGCTGTAAGGATTAAATGAGATAATTTCAGTAAATGTTTGCTATTACTTGAAATTATAATGAACGTCTTTATTCACATGTCTTTGGAAAACAGTACTATCACTTCCTTAAGATCAACTTTTTTTTCTTTAAATCATTTTATTGGGGGCTCGAACAATTCTTATCACAATCCATCCATCCATCCATTGTGTCAAGCATATTTGTACATTTGTTGCCTTCATCATTCTCAAAACATTTTCTTTCTACTTGAGCCCGGGTCCATTATCTCTTTTTTTTTAATCGTTTTATTAGGGGCTCATACGACTCTTATCACAATCCATACATACATGAGATCAACTTTTAAAGATACATTGTTGAGTATACATTATTTTACTTTTGAAAATATATTTCCAAAGTGCCCTGTAGAAGTTACACCGATTCATACTTCACCGATGGTATTAAATAGAGATACTCGCGTCCCGATCCTGGAATTACCCATTTTTAAAAATCTCTGCCAAGTTAATAGGTGAAAAATGGTCTTGTTCGAGGGCAATGAATGTACAAATGTGCTTTACACAATGGATGTATGTATGGATTGTGATAAGAGTCGTATGAGCCCCTAATAAAACGATTAAAAAAAAAAAGAAAAGAAAACAAACAAACAAACAAACAAAGAAAAATGGTCTTGTTTTGGTAGCTGACTGGGACTGTTTACATATCCATCCTCTTAACAAAATGTTTTTAATAGCTAGAGGTCATATGGATGGCGCCTGGCTGTGCAGTGGTTCCGTGTTGGGCTGCAATCTGCAAGGTGTGCAGTTCAAAAGGACCAGCTCTTCCTCGGGAGAAAGACTGTCTCAGAAACCCACCCGGGCAGGTCAGGCCTGTCCTACAGGGTCATCATGGGTTGGCATCCACTTGATGGCAGTGAGAGGTCAACACTGAAAACTTAGGATATTTCAGAATGGTTCCTTCCTACTTCTGTGAATAAATGTGAACCCTTTAAGAGTAAGTGAAATCTCGAAGCGTATACTCAGTGGCACCGAATTATATATGTAGAAGTGGTGGGATTGGAGAATGTTTTGCTGTGCATATTTTTGCCACAATGAGAAAACAAATTACACGAATAGCAATGACTACAAGGAAGAAGAAAATGTTCTAGATTTGTTTGTGGTGATAATTGTACAACTTTCCTTGATATAATTGAATCATTGGATTGGATGACATGTGGGATGAAGTGGTAATAAAACTGTTTATAGAAAGGAGGGGAGGCAGAATGACATTTTTACCATCCCCCATTGCTCCAAAGAAAAGTGTTCATTCTTAGGAAACCAGTTTGGTTTCTATCTATACAGTTCAACAACAGGATCGACTAGGAACATTTCTAAACGTTTGGGTCTAGCTCAGGTATTTCCAGAGCTGATGTCTACGCTAAAATTCAGTCAATATTAAAATCTCTTGGGGTTTATTAAATAATTCTGGTACTCAACAATAAGATTAAAAAGTTAACTTAAAAATAAAATAAAAAGTTCTCCTTAAAGCTTGTCTGAGAAGAAAGATCTATTACTCCTCGGTACCTTATGAAGCTATCGTGGTCAGAGGGGACAATAGCAGTGTGACTATTTCCCAGGGAGGGGGGCGGTGGGGGGAGGGGCTCACTTCTCTTTCAGGAGACGCTTCTCTGCTATTGGGAAGGGTCAATGCGATTCTGTCACCGAAAGACCACATATATTACCACTGCTATTACTCCCTTTGGTTTCACACAGAATGACCCAGGGCATTGAGGTTTCCCTGGGATGGGATCTCATACATTTTTCAATCCTTCTCCTTCCTACCAATTCTTTGTTGATGTGTCCCATCCAGTCAGCTGTGACTCCCAGCGACCCTCTGGACAACAGAGCATAAGGGAAGGAAACACCGCCTGGTCCTGCACATCCTAGCACTTGCTACGTGTGAGCCCACTGCTGCAGTCGCTGGGCCAATTCCTCTTGTCGAGGGCCTTCGTCTTTTTCACTGCCCCTTTACCAAGTTCGGGGTCATTTTTAGGACTGGTCTCTTCTGAAAACATGTCCAAAGCATGTAAAACAAAAATCTCTCCATCCTTGCCTCTCAGGAACATTCTGGCTACAGTTCTTTCAAGACAGATTTGTTTGTTCTTTTGGCAGTCCAGGGCAAATATTGTTTACGAGCACCGTGATTCAAACGCATGGATTCTTTATGAGTATCTACTTGTTTAAATCAAACACTTAATTTTGATTAAACTTATAAGCATAATATTTGGTCCGGATTTCCTGTTAGTCTCCAGGTGAGTAGCACAGAGCACTGAACAGAGAGCTGGGAGAATTGTTTCTGTGGTGCCTCCCCTGGGGCAGTGCACGTAACCTTTCTGGTCCTTCACATCTCTGTATGTAGAGTCGGATGGCACCATGTAATGTCTCCCTATCTTCTAGTTCTCACATTGCAGCGGGAACAGTTCTCTTCCATACAGTTTCTTTTGTGGCAAACCCTTGGAATATTTCCTCCCGACTCTGCTGCAAATATTGTCCTTCTCCAACATGATGCCACCTCCTTGCAGGCAGGGCTTTCCTTCTTTCCAAGCCCCAGGGGAGCAACAGAACTACAGACAAGCTCGAGAGAGCCGGACCCTGGGTAAGGCAGCAGAAACCCGTCAGAGAAGGAAAACTCAACTCTTGTTCACACTCGAGAGTGAGATGACTATGAGAAGCCTGCACCCTGTCACAGGCGGTCCAGAAGTGTTCTGGCTCTCACAGTTTTCACCCAACTATCCAAAAAGCATAGCCAAGTCTTAAACACAAAGTAGATTTCGGCTTCTGTGTGTGTGACAACATCCCCTGAAAGTGTGTCGAAAGCTCGAGAGAGACCTGCTCACAGGAACACGCACACAGACATCTGAGGAGGCTCTAAAAAGTTTGTGGAAACATGGAATGGAAAGATAATGGAATTTTCCCTTGAACTTACACATGCACAGAATTTGGGAGAGTCCTTAGGTCCTCTGAGGCCTATCATATTCTCCCTAGGAATCCATGAATTCTCTGCAGGGCTTTGAACCAGTTCAAACTGGTTCAGTCATGGCCTACGCAGCATTATCAGAATAGATGCAAATTTGTAAGAATGTGGGTGTCGGGGAACAATAGCCAGAGCAGGAAAAATGACGAGTCAAAGCCCTGGCATGGGAGACTCAGAAGAGGAATAGCAAGTCCTTTCAGGATCCTGAAACAGGAAACTGGATTATTGACAGGACTGTGGCATGTGATATACTGTCAAAGAGAGGTGGTTGGCCACCATCTTTGAGCTGGTTGCCGTTGTTTACAACTCTGCAGATCAAGAGCTTTAGTTGCTCTGCAAGGGACGTGCTGTCTTTGTGTACCCGGACTGGCTGCCATAGTCAATGCTGACTCATAGCGACCCCCTGTGGGCTTCTGAAACTGGGATTCTTTAGAGGACTAGACAGTCCAGTCTTTCTTCCTGAGGAGCTGCTGGTGGTTTCGAACCATTGACCCCGAGGATCGTAGCCCAACTCATAACCACTATATATTCAACAGTGTGTCGTTCGTAAAGGCTCCAGGTATTGTTCAGATATAAAACAGAGTTTACAAATTTGGGTCCATTATGATTTTGCTTTATCATGACTGAATTGGGAAGAACCTGTTTGAAGCCCTGATTCGGCTAAAAACAAGTCCTGGTGGTCCAGCTGTTGGCCAGAAGGCTGGCTGCTAGGACCCACCCTGTGACTCCTCCAGAGGAAGACTTGGTGACCTGCTTCTGTAAAGATCCCAGGGAAGCCAGCCCTATGAGGCAGTTCTAGTTTATCACGCGGGGTCACTGTGAGTTGGAATTGACTCAGTGGCAACAGGCTAAGGACACTTGATTTGAGGACCTTGAAGGAATTGCTAGAGATTAATGATCAAAAAACCACTCCCTTCCTGTTGGAAAAGGAGACTGCTCATTAAATAAGAAATATTGATAAATGATTCTTAAAATTAATAAAAACAAAACTGATGTTTCTTGGAATACCTCTCTTCATCAGTCATATCATGTAAATCTTAGATCTTTTAAAAGAAAATCTAAACTCCTTACCAAGCACCATAAGGTCCTGGATGGCGTAGCTGCTGTCTAACCTCGTCTCCTAAGTGTGAGCCCCAGTCACCTCCCCCTTTCTGTTGAAAGGTCAGGGCCTCAGTCTCTGAGTAAGCTGTATTTTGGGTCTCCGTTTGCTTCTCATTCTTCAGGCTTCAGTTCAAAGGTCCTTCCCATGGATGCCTTCCCCACCCACCTTCAGCCCCACCCTTAGGATTCTCTATCATACCATCCAGTGTTTTGTTTTTCTTTCCTATACAGTCCATCTTGGTACAATCCTGGTCATTGTTTTTGTTTACTTGTTTATTGTCTTCTCTCTCCACTAGACTAGTTTCACAAGAGAAAAGACCTTGTCTGCCTTGTTTACACCCAAAGGTACCTACTGGTAACAGACACTCCATCACTATTTGTCAAATGAAGGAATGAACTTTACTTAGGGATGTATCGCAACTTTAACTAAGCAGGAGCCCTGGTGACCTAGTGGGTTAAGATGTTTTTGTTAACTACTTTGGTGTTTTTAAACCCTACAACGAAAGTGCATTCATTATTGCTGGTAATTATTTAAGGTTAGTATGTTGGGGATGTCACTGAAAGCTAAGGTGAGCCTGACCCAAGCCATAATATATTCAATAACTTATGTATGTAGAGCAAGCCCTGGTGGCATAGTGGTTACTCGTTGATCTGTTAACCACAAGGTCAGCGGTTTGAAACCACTAGCCGCTCCAAGGAAGAAAGATGAGGATTCCCACTCCAGGAAAGATTTAGTTTCAGAAGCCCACAGGACAATTCTATTCTGTCCTGTAGGCTTGCTATGAGTTGGAATCGACTCAATGATATGGAGTTTCGTTTTTCAGAAGCAGTAATGATTATGGTGCACCTCCCTTATAATTCTAACTAAAATGTTGGTCTTTCTCCCATATTTAATTTTAATGAAAAATAAATTGAACCATACATTCACATGTACTAAAACAACAACAACAACAACGTCTTTCCAGACCATCCATTTTGGAGCTCTTGTTTTACCATTGCCTTAAGTATATGAGCACTTTGTCTACCTATGAGTTATCTAGCACTCAATCACCTCTCTAAATTTCCTGAAAGCTGTTTTAGAAGAAGCTTGTGTCTCTGGAGGGCAAATGATTAATGCAATTGGTTGTTAATTGAAAGGTTGGAAGTTTGAATCCACCCAGACACCTTGGGAAGAAAGGCCTGGGGATCTACTTCTGAAAAAGCAGCCTCCGAAAGCCCCATGGGCACATCACTGCGCTAACACACGTGACCCAACAGTGGCTGGGACTTGCAGAGGACAGGTAACCCCAGGGAAGCTGCAGTAATATCTCCTGGCCACCAGAGGACGGGGAGCAGCGTGAGAGATTGCTTCTTGGTAGAAATTTGAAGAGGTCAAAGGTGCGGCTGAAAACCAGCTTTATATTTATGGCCTTTGGGCTTTTCTTACTGCCTACCTCTCACTTCCTCTGAAGGACTGCAGTTCCCTGGATTATTACTACCCCAGAATAAAAACCTGTTGCCCTTGAGCAGCTTCCTCCTCATAGTAACTCTATAGAACAGCGCACAACCACCCTGCAGGGTTTCAAAAACTCATCTTTAGGGAAGGAGTCCTGGTGGTGCTGTTGGGCCTGCCTGCTACCTCAAGGTCGGCAGTTCAAATCCACTATCCTCTCAGTGGGAGAGAGATGAGACTGTCCACTCCTATAGAGCTTTACAGTCTGAGAAACCTTTTATAGGGTTGCTATGATTGGCGGTGGGGTGGGGGAGGGCTGTGAAATCTTTACGGAGGCCACTGACACATCTTTCTCCTGGGCAGTGACGGGGAGTACGCCGGGGGGGGGGGTGTTCCAGTTAGCGGGTGAATGCTTAACCATTGTGACACAGGCTCCTTCCATCCCATAACACTGCGAGTCAGTTCTGACCCAGTGACCCTAGGGACCTCGGGAAGAGACATTGCCACGTCCTGCACCAGCCTCGCCATTGCTGCCACGTTGGAGCCCACTGTTGTAGCCACGGTGTCCTGTCTCTCACGACCACTGAGGCGCTTCCTCTTTTCAGCCAACCTTCTGCTTTTTCTCTAGGGATCGGCCCTTTCTGCATAACATGTCCTATGTATATAGGATCAAGTCTTGCTTTTACGGAGCGTTCTCCTGACCCCTAACCAACTTGATCCCGACTCATAGGAACCGTATAGGACAGAAGAGAACTGCCCTTCCAGAACAGAACATTTCCCTAGCGTTTCCAAGCTGGGGTTTGGTTTACAGCCAAATATTTTAGCCACTGACTGCCAGGGCTCCTGTCCTTACGGCACTCGGTCCACTGTACAGTCATATTCTTCGCCAACACCATCGCTCAAAGGCATCGCTTCTCTTCAGTCTTCCTTATTCTCCTGCTTTTGCGTGCATCTCACTACTGTGGAGTTGATTCCGATTCATAGCAATCCTAAAGTGGAACCGCTCCGTGGGTTTCGGAAACTGGACCGTTTTGTGGGAGTAGAAAGCCTCATCTTTCTCCCTTGGAGCAGCTAGTGGTGTCAAACTGCTGCCCTTGTGGTTAGCAGAGACCCTCGAGTACCCACAATTCCACCAGGGCTTGCTTTGCAAGCATAAGCGATTGATATGCTATGGCTTGGGTCAGGCTCACCTGAGACCTCCAAGACATCTCCAACATACTAACCTCAAAACAGTACCAGCAATAAAGAGAAAGCCCTTAGGCAGTGTTCCCCTGGATAACCAAGCCTCAACAAAGATCCATTTTGGGTTGTGTCCCTGATCCAGGGCCTCGATACTGGAGTATTTTAAAAGGTAGGTTATTTCTACCCATAAACTGACGCTGGGGGAGGTCCACTCGCAGTGTGCTTTTCCGTCATTAATCAGAGCTTTGTTATGTGATATCCACGTGAGTCCTTCTCAGTAGAAGCAGCTTCATGCTCAAATGCTCAAAGAACACTTGCATAAAGCTCCCATTGTCCTCGTCACTGATCTCAAGTCCTGGTTTGTCACCACCTCTGGTCTCTAGTTTTCCAAGGTGTTGTAATGTCTCAAAATAAGCCTATTTTAATGAATTAAGATTCTAAAATGTTAGGTGTGTGCCGTGAAATCAAAAAGTGCTTTCGCCTCTTAAGCAGCAGCGGATCCTGGTCTGATTCTAAAGTGGTAGGAAACTTGTCAAGGGTGTCACAGCTCGGCGTACCGCCTCATGCTTTTTTGGCACAGTAACATAGATTTAGGAATAACTCACGGGGGCTCTCAGCAACAAACACACGGACCGTCGAGCAGCCAATAGCATGGGTGTGATCTCTTAAAGTACCTGCAACTTTTCTTTTCTGAGAAACAGGGAGAGCCCTGTCTTTTGGACTCATCAGATAATTTACGAGTGCCTGTAATTCTCTGAAATCATTGTTTGCGTTGGTTCACGCCGGCCAGGCGGCTGGAGGCAAGCCAAGCAAGAGGAAAGGGCCATGTCCCCATGGGGGGACCCCGTCCGCACTCTCGGTGGAGCGCTCCGCCGACCGCGCGCGCGGCCGGTGCG
>NW_022105855.1:2089833-2096593 GCF_000313985.2 Echinops telfairi
AAAAAAATCATTTAGGATTTCACCTGAGTTCACATAATGAATGGATACTTTAACGTCCTCCCCGGCTTTTATGAAATGTCAACTGCAAAAGATCCTTCGTGTGTGGAAGCCCTGGGTTTCTCAAATTGTTTGGGGAAAGCACACCTCTAACTAGCCTGTCATGAATAAGGTGGAGAGGAAAAACCTGTTGCGTAATCTCATTTGCTGCGGGGTTCGTCGTGCTGTTCCCTTGAACCACGGGGAGGTGAGTTAAGGTGCAGGGCGTTTAAAGCGCAAGCTTTTGTTTACTCAGTGCTCTGGCTGCCACTTGTGCTTGAAAAGATCCTAAGTCAATACTTTACTCATAGGGGTGAAGGAAACCTATCAAACCTGTTTAGAAAATGACCAGGTATGTGTCTGTTTCTCTCTCCCCTTCTTTTTCTTCTCGGGGTGAAATGTACCATCCACGACTGTATTTTGGGAAAGACTGTCAACAAAATGCTGCTTTATGCCACTCACTTACTGTGGGACTGTCCCTTAGGCGACAACTGTTTACTCCGAAGATTTATTCTCTTTCATCTCCAGCGAGGAACATTTTTTAACGTTTTGAAACTTCAGGGGAAAACGTGAAAGAAGAAAGTCAGCAGAGTGAGTTAATGAATTAGAAAAACTCTTTCCTTTTTCCTGAGGAACCTGTGTATTGATAGACTCGCGGCTCCGGAGGCCCTAATTAATGGAGACTTGGGGAGTTCTATCTATGGGAAAGGCAGCAGGTTGGAGAGAGCAGTAAATGGAAAAAAGTAAGAATTCATGGCTTTGTGTAGGTATTTTAGTAAAAATGTGATAGGCTCTGTGACAGCTTTTTTTTAAGCTTTATAATCAAGTGGAATTTACTGAGATTGAGGACTAGGGGGGAACACTTTTTTAGTAGTATTTGTTAACATTTTATATTTTAAAGAATTGGCTCGCTAATCCCCGCTCAGGAGTTGTTTTTTAAGTAAACCATTTTGCACTTAGCCTACCCAAGTTCCACCTCTGGAGAGATCAGAAATGAGTGTTCATTCTTCATTCTGCTAGTCACAATGGTTAATGCCAGTCTCTGAAACCAAGTCAGTTCAAGTACTCGTAACCTACTTTCGTGTGTAAAAGATATAAACTGGTAGTCATGTTTGAAAATTTTTTATTTAAACCTCTAGTAGGACAGTAACTCAAAACAGTTAAATACACGACTTGGTTTAAATTGTACTTACTTTTTCGTGGGTGTCCCAGTTAGATATTACAGTTTTTTAGACTATGCATTATTGTGGAGGGGACAGGGGCTTGAGGTCCTGACGTGTTAAGTTTTGCCCCTTGACTTAGGTAAGTCCTTGTCCTTTGGTTCAGTTTGGTAAATGCCCAGAAGTCGTGCCAAATTGGGGCTGGGTCTGGGTCTCGGTGGCCAAAAGCTTAATGATAGTAACACTGACAAGGGGGCAAAGAGAAGATCTTATTAACCTAGTTCTTTTTCTTTTTTTTAACCTCATACATTTATTACCTCCCATGGTTGGGAATGGAGGCTGAGATCAGGGTTTAAGAGGCGATCTCAGGGCGTGTTGAATTTAGGCTGTGGTGTATGAGTTTGTTTTGATATTGTTTTTTATAAATTGCAGTATTGGGAATGGAATACAGTTTGGATTATGGGACATTAATCCAGCAGATACAGAGATATGCAGCATTCAGTTTTTTTTCTCCCAACCAATCATATTTGCCTACTAAACATTTGCCCCGGATGACTGTAATTAATCCTAGAAACCTAAGTTTTCTTGGAATATTTGACAAAAAGACATTCTATCCTGTGTTGAGACTAACCATTCTCTGGAGATCTAATGTCATTTAAAGTGTTTTGAGTTTCCAAGTGAAAGATATTTAAAATTTAAGAGATAAGTTAATATATGGTGAGCTGATTTGAATGACAATGCCAAGGAAAAGGGGAGCTAAGACAAGAGAAATACAAACCAGATTTTAGGATAAGTTTTATCATATTGAAGTGGGAAAGACTTCTTGGGCGGTGGGAGGGAGGGACCACAGTTGATGCTTGATTGACTTCCCTTTAAATTAAACTGCATCTAATTTAAAAACAGACATCTTTCATCATCAAAGAAAGCAAAATATAATTAAGTCATCAAACCTTGCTCCTCATGGTACATTCTAAAACCAGAACCCCCACTCCCTGATTTTTGTGTTGTGGATAATCTGATATTTTTATATATTTCCTTAGCCCAGATGATCAAGAGTTGGCTGTGGGAAGGGATGAGGTTATAAAGGTTGGCTGGATTTAAGGAAGGCTCAGGCATTAAGGTGAGGCCATTCTCAAACATAAACTGTTTGAGAAAGGGACTTAGGAATTTAATCAAAGAAATGACTGGAGGAAATACAGAGGAGTGACTCAGAAAGTAGGATCCAAGGCAGATTACCGAGGACAGGTCCAGAGAAATCGTAACCGCTTGTCAGGGTATGATTAGTACAGAAGGAAATGGGATACCTCTTGGTATGGAAGGAAAAAGGCATCTGAGGAAAATATCAGCAGGTACCCCAGCAACCAGACAGTGAGGAAACGTCACCCCTCTCTGATTGATTGGAGCTAGAAACCTCATGATGGCTCTCAAGAAAAAGTCACAGGGATTTTTACCACGTAAGAAATTTAACGTGGGAGAGGGGCCAGAGGATAAACTAAAGTATGACCAGGAAGTAAACGTGAAATTACCAACGATAATATAAAATAAAAGGGGACTCACTCTACTTTTCCTGGCCCCATTTTGACTTATTTAGGAGGAGGGGCTGTAGAGACTGATTTCTTGGTTAACTATATGTAAAACGGAAGTGTACTATGTACACAGGGGAACCAGTAGTTGGGGACACTGGCTTTATTGAGCCCAGGACTCTAAGGATGTTAAGAAAGTACATACATAGGTAAAGATAAACAAGTGTGAGGTTCCCTACATGAAGGATTGGAGGCTTCCAGGAGGCACTCTTCTTGGAGATAAGGGAATTAGCCTGGCTTTAAAGGCTGCTTAACATTCGTATGGAGGAAGGGAGGTTAGAGATGGATGCCATGCATCCCTTCATTCAGTGGATTTATAGTTAGCTTCTAAATGCTAGGCCCTCTTCCAGACAAGGGGCAGATATTTGACTAACAGGTGGGAGAAGAGGGAAGGACAATAGACAATATTGTCAATATTGTCAATAGACAATAAGTCACAGTGATTAATCTTGGGAAGATAATAATGATCAGAGTCAAGCACATGATAGCAGGCCAGTTACAAGCCATTTAATTCTGTGACTTCACTTACATTGAGGATAATTTTGAGGTCAAAGTTTGGTTGGATTTAAAGCAGCAGGTTAAGGCATTAAGATGAGGCTATTCCTGAACACACACTGAGTGAGCAAGGGAATTAGAAATGTAATCAAAGAGCTGACGGGGAAAATGCAGAATAGTTCAGAGAGTAGGTGCCGATTCTGAGGAATAATGTTAATGATGAAACTTTTTCATAATTGTGCTGCCCGCACCAGTTTCGATAGAATTCCATGTATTCATCGACTTCATTTTGACCATTTTTTTCTTTTTAAAGAAATCTTTCTGATGTTGTTTGAAGCATGCAAACTGATTTTCTAACTCCTGTGTAGCGATTGGCTAACAATTCTTACTTTGCTGCCATCTGTGAAGAACTCCTATTTATGTGTGAGGTTCTCCATTAGGAATAATTCGGTAGTTCTGTAAAGGGTAGTTCCCCAAACAGTTTGCTTTGATGGCCTCATCTACAAGAGCTTCCGAAACAAGTGATGTGCAAATAGTATAGGTAAACCATTTAGGTCACTATCAGATAAGTCAATTAGGGGAATGATTGATGCCCAGATTTCACCTCACAAATTTTAAATTACTTTGTGCTCTATGAAAGACCTTGGGTGGCCCCACGAGCCCTAAAGCTCGGCTGTCTAAACCCATCCATTGGCACCATGGAAGAAAGTCTGGTTTTGTAAAGAATATAGCTGCTAATACCCTGGGGGACGGTTCTGCTTTGTAACTCATGCAATGAGTTGCATTGAATTGCAACCATGCAGTGGTTGCCGTGGGTCTGAATGGACTGTATAGCAGTGGGGTTTGGTTTGTACTCTGTGTGCTTGCTATGCATCGAGCTACTAAGCACAGGGTCAATAGTTCTAATCTACCAGCCACTCTGGGGTAGATGGTAGAGGCTGTTTACTCTGGTGATGATGTGCAGTGTCAGAAGCCCAAAGGGGCAGTTATACTCTGCGCTGTAGTGTTGCTGAGTTGGAATTGACAGGATGCCACCGAGGTGGGTTTTTTTTTTAAGTTGGATGCTTAATTGTGTTTCCTTACAATTTTGTAGCGGGTCTGGTGATCCTACTGGCAATTCTTTTTTAAGCTTATTAATTTTTAATACTTTTCTAAAAATAGTGGAGAACTAAAGTAAAAGTCAGTTCTGTAATGAAGCAGAGTAGATATTTGGTGCTGTGGGATTTGACTGCCTGGGTGTTTTGTTTTTTTTTTAATTGTTTTGATTGTTACTTGGAGCATATTCTTTGCAGTGTTAACCGAAAACAAGCCGTAGGGACTATTTCAAGATCTGGGGTTCATTTACAAAGTACTTGTCTAGCCCTCCTTAAGTAATATGTGCCCTCCACTCTTCTTGCAGTTTTAAACTTTTAATAAGTTTCAAAGATAAAATTCAGGTAGAAGACGCCAACAGGGGCTTATATAAATCAAGTAGGTGTGCATTTAGAATCAAGTGCCTATAGTTTTTCTTTATACACATAACCAGTATATAACCTTGGGATAAAGCTATGCAAAAGAAAGTAAGAGGAGGTAGGAACTTAAGCATTTCTTTTATCCTAAACTAAAATACTAGATTTAGGAAAAACATAGTAGATACGTATGTTAGGGGTCTGTACGTGTGTGCATAAAAGCTAGTGATGCATACTTTTCAAAGGTACTTGGAAAAACCAGTAAACCCCAAACCAAATTTCACTGCCCTAGAGTCAATTTTGATTCAAAAGGACTCTAGGACAGGGTAGAACAGCCTGTGTGCATTTCTGAAGCCTCCTTTTTTTTTTAATGTTTATTTTTATTTTATTGACTAGGCTTTCAACAGTTTTTTTGGTACATAATCCATATACAATACAATTTAATAGTTCAATCATATAAAAAATAGTTGTACACTCATTACCACTATCAATTTTAGGACATTTTCTTCTTTTTTGTATACATTATTATTAGTTCCCTATTCCCCTCCTTTACCTCACCTGTCCCATCCCCAAGAAATAATTAATCCAGTTACTGTTTGAATACCTTTCTCTGTCCTGGATTTCATATACAGCAAAACACACTAAAATGCTAACAACAAAACAAAGTAAAACAGAGAAAAATCTCAATTAAAAAGGAGTAGAAAATATAAAATCCAGAACACATTTAAAATAGATCAAAAGGGTGATCAAATGATAAGGTGTTAAATCTTAAACTAACTGCATCTTCCGTATTCTGCTTTCCAATAGATACTCTGTATGATAGCAAGGCAATTCACATCCATGGTCCATGCTCAGAAGGAACTCACTGGAGCCTTAAGCCAATTCTATGAGTTTTTGAAGCCCCCTGCTGTGGTGAGACAAGATCCTGGTGGTGAGGTTGGGTACGTTTCAAACTCCCATTGCAAATTTGGAAGCTCAACATCATGAGACACCCCAAAAAGAAATATGAGGACATTTACCTTTTTAAAAGTTTACAGCTTTGGAACCCCATGGGAAGCAATTGAATCCATGATGGTGGGCTTGGCTTTGGTTTGGTTGTTACTAGGTGCTTATGAATTGAATGTGTTGTTTGTACTCTTTATACACAACATAGCCACCATGTTGGTGTTAGGTGCCTGTGAGTTGGCTTCAACCCATGGTGACGTTATGAACAGCTTCATTCTGCCTGAATTTGCATATGAGCAACTCATAGTCCATTCCACAATTGCCCGTCCTATTTTGTTTTATGATAGTGAGCATCTCCATTATCTCTTCCCACAGATATAGTCAATTTGATGCCTTTGTATTTCATCTTGTGAGGTGCACATGTACAGTTATGTATGGTAGTTGTTTACGTTGTTAAAATAAGGTAGTTGCATTGGCCTTTTAGAATTCTATCATGTGATATCCAGCTTCGTTCCAATCAACAAGCTCATAGTTTCCAATTGATCCTTCCTTTTTCATTCTAATTTTTGCATTTTAATCACCCCAAATCATCAGTACATCCAGTTTGCCTATCTAATCCATTTCAGAATGAAAGAGTCGGGAGACTTCTTCACTTTCTTCATCACTAGCTTTAATGGTTGATGTGCACATTTGAATAATAGTTGTGTTACTGGGATTCTTTGCAGGCTTGTAGATATTATCGTATCATAGGCAGGATGGTACTTCAAGAGAGATCTTGAAATGTTCTTTTTGAGGATGAATGTGACATTATTCCACTCAAATCAATCTTTCCTGGCATAGTGAACCAAATGCTTGTCCAACTCAAAATGGTTAAGAGTGGTCCATTGCAACACATTACTGGCTATGATATTGATCTGTATGGATTTTATTTCACATTTGACAACTTCCAAGTTTCCTTGATTCTTACTGTTTATTCCACCTCTGAGTACTGATTGAAATTTACAGCTGCTTCATCTTATTTTGATCTTGCCCCATCACATGCCCATTGGGAAGGTTCTGAAAGCTTTTGCTTCCACCCACGTCATAAGATTGA
>NW_022105855.1:2096693-2108831 GCF_000313985.2 Echinops telfairi
GCCACTCACACCACTGATCCTGTAGGGCTCATCTGTCCTGGATTCCCTTGAAGCCTCCTTTTTATCCAAGTCAAAAGCCTCCCCTTTCTTTACTGGAGCAACTGGTGGTTTCAAACTGCTGACCTTATGGTTAGCTGTCCAACTAGTTAGTAACCACTACAAACCAGGGCTTTTTATGGGAAGCAGACCAGGGAACAAACCAGCCTATGAAAGAGAAATGTGCCGTACATTCTAATGGTCTGGAGATGTAATATTAACTATCTTTGTATTGCTCCACGGAGCTCTGGCGGAGTACTGATTAAGTGTTAGGTTGCTAACCGAGTGACGGTTTAGTAGACTCCACAGCCTGATCCCTGGGAGAAAAACCTGGGATCTGCGCCTCTGTGTATCACAACCTCGGAAACCTCTGGGCTGCTCACCTCTGCCCTATAGGCTGACAGCAGTCAGAGTTGACCTGATGGCACACCATTACGCCATGCTTCCCTGTAAAACGAATGGAAAAAACTTGTATAAAGACATACCTGTTACCTGCTGTGTGCATTGTGTACAGTTTTCATGTAATCAACTCATATCTTAGAATAATACTGACAGAGTTGGCTTTTGATAAATACTTGCTGAATAAATTACATTAATTCTCACACTACTAGTTTTCATCATGACATTTCTAGCACCTTTTTTCCCCTCACTAGCCTAGAGCACTGTTTTGAGCTTGGATTCAAACCTGCAGGGACTTGCCTTACAGACTGGACGCCTGTTCACACAGGAACTGGCCCCTTCCCGCACCTCCCGCTTGCCTGCCTGACCCTGTCACTGACTTGGACCTCACCCCTTTCCATAGGGCAGCTGGTGGTTTCTGTCCTCTCTCTCTGCTACCTCCTTCCCTGGGCAGCCGGGCTGCCCTTTCCTGGTAATGCCTCAGGATATGCAAATGCCAGCTACTCTGGCTTATTTTGTAGAGGTTCCTTGCTGTTTGTTTGTTTCTTTGGGGGAGAAGCATATTCCACAGAAGGAGTTGTTGACTTTGCTTTGCCACCTATGTGTGCACGGCACATAAAGCATGGGATTATTTCCTTTTTCTTCCTAGCTTTAGTGAAACTTGTGTTTACTTGAAAACGAATTGATAAGAATGATATTTTGACATAAACTGAAAATGAACGAGATCAGTCTTTTGTGACAATCGAGGAATTTGAACATGCAGTTAGGTGTTAGGTGATATTAAGGAATCATAACCTTAAAGGTTTTACCGTAATAAATGGTATTGAGGTTATGCTAACAATTTTTAATCTGTTAAAGAGACACATGGAAATATTTACAGAAAATGAAATAATTTTTTAAATCATTTTATTGGGGGCTCCTACAACTCTTATCACAATCCACAATCCACAAATCTTATCACAATTGTTTTGTCATATCTTACACTGTCCGACGTCTCCCTTCACCCACTTTTCTATTGTCCGTCCCCCATGGAGAAGGTTATATGTAGATCCTTGTAATCGGTTCTCCCTTTCCACCCCATTCTCCCTCCACCCTCCCGGTATCGCCACTCTCACCACTGGTCCTGAAGGAATCATCTGTCTTGGATTCCCTGTGTTTCCAGTTCCTATCAATACTAGTGTATAGCAATAAACATATATATATGTTCCAGGATAGGCAAGAAACACATGGTAGGATAAATAAAAACAACATTGGCAAAATTTTGATAAGTGAACATTGGGGCTTATTACTATTTTCCTTATGTTTGTAGCTATTGTTATTAGCTATACCTCTATATCAGTAAAGCTCTGTTTACATATAGATAGTTGCTAATAGGTTGTACCTTTAAAGGAAGGAATTGAATACAATTAAATGGTGGAGCTGGATATTTAAGTTAATTGGCTAATTAGAAATCTCCACCTTACATTTGTGTTGTTATTTTTAGTAATAATTTTTTTTTAATTTTAAAAATCATTTTATTGACTCGTACAACTCATCACAATCCATACATCCATCCATTGTGTCAAGCACTTTTGTACATTTGTTTCCCTCATCATTCTCAAAACATTTGCTTTCTACTCGAGCCCTTGGTATCACCTCTTAATTTTTTCCACTCTCTCCCTGCTCCCCCAGAATTTTTTTAATTTTAATAAATCATTTTATCAGGGGCTCTCACATATAACAAACCATACATCAGTTGTCTCAAGTGGACATGTACAATTATTTGCATCTACAATTGTAATGGATTTTTAAGAATAGGGAAAATTTAGGAGAAATGATGGCCATAAGAAATACTTAAAACTTAATTTTGAGATTGTACAATAATATATATTGTAGTTTATGAAGCGCATTGACATATTCGTCCCCTTTAAACTTAGAAGAAACATGAATTATCCATTTTATAGATGAGAGAGGGAACTGAGGCCTAGAGTGATGATGTTTAAATGTACCCAAATCACAAAGCCATTAAAAACTGGTGCTAGAACTGCATCCGATATCTGACTCTTAGTTGTTCATACTGTTGTGTACATATAAGTGATCTTTTTAGTGGTATAAATAGTGTTCAAGCATTCTGATCTTGGGATGCCTGTACACTCTTAATGTGAAGACCACAAGAATCTTTTGTTTTTGTGGGCTTTATCAATATTCAACATGATAAAAATAAGTATTCATTAAAAAATAATAGCAAACTCATTAAATGTTAATGTATAGCAACTTTTATGGAAAAAGGATTTCAAAACAAAAAATTTAGTGGGAAGAGTGGCAATATTTTACATTTTGTCACTTTAATATAGAAGACAGCTGGATCTTTATAACTTTCAGTATTTAATCTTGTGATAGATTTTTTTGGTTGAAGTATGTAAAGAAAACCCAGCCACACAGATAGGTAAATTTACAGGTGACATAACCTTGCTTGCTGAATGAGAAGAAACCCTGAAGCACTTAATGATAAAGGTCAAAGACTATACAGCTTTCGATGTCCACATTAATGCCAAGAAAAATTCTCGTAACTGACCCAGTAAGAAACAGCATGGTAACTGGAGAATTTTGAAGTTTACCTGAATCCACAGTCAATGGCCCGTGTAAACAAGTCAAAATCGGATGACATCCTGCATTGGGAAAATCGGCCACCCAACATCTCTTTAAAAATATTGAGAGCTTCTGAGCTAGATGGCCGCCTGTTTACATTCAAGCCTTTAAGACCCTAGACGCTATATCTTTTGATGGCTGGGCACCATCAGCTTTCTTCACCACATTTGCTTATGCATCCATTTGTCTTCAGCAATTGATTGATCGTATAGGGGAGATGAGCACACAATGATATGATTTTTGGTTCTTTGATGCCTGATAACATCTCTTCAGCACCTTGTAATCACACAGGCCGATGTGCTTCTTCCATGTGGCTTTGTTGCTTCTCCACTAGATGACTGCTTGTTTACCTTCAAGCCTGTAAGACCCTATATGCTATATCTTTTGATAGCCGGGCTCCATCAGTTTTCTTTCACCACATTTGCTTATGCACCCGCTTTGTCCTCAGTGATTGTGTCGGGAAGGTGAGCATCATGGAATGCCAGTTTAATAGTACAAAGTATTCTTGCATTGAGGGAGTATTCGAGTGGAGGCCCAATGTCCATCTGCTACCTTAATACTAAACCTATAAATATATGCACATAAATCTATTTCCCTATCATATATAAATATATTACAAAGCCCACATAGAAGAAGCATACCAGCCTGTGTGATCATGAGGTCTTGAAGGGATGAGGTATCAGGCATCAAAGAACAAAAATCATATCATTGTGAATGAGGGGGAGTGTGCAGTGGGGACCCAAAGCCCATCTGTAGGCAACTGAACATCCCTTTACGGAAGGGTCGCAGGGAGGAGACGAGCCAAACAGGGTGCAGTGTGAAAACAATGAAACATACAACTTCCCTCTAGTTGCTAAATGCTTCCCCCACTATCATGATCCCAATTCTATCCTACAAATTTGGCTAGACCAGAGAATGTACTCTGGTACAGAGAGGAACTGGAAACACAGGGAATCCAGGACCGATGATCCCTTCAGGACCAGTGGTGAGAGTGGCGATACTGAGAGGGTAGAAGGAGGGTGGGGTAGAAAGGGGAAACCGATTACAAGGATCTACTTATAACCTCCTTCCTGGGACATAGACAACAGAAAGGTGGGTGAAGGGAGATGTCAGACAGTGTAAGATATGACAAAATAATTTATAAATTATCAAGGGTCCATGAGAGGGGGGAAAGCGGGGAGGGAGGGGGGAAGATGAGCTGATGCCATGGGCTTACGAGGAAAGGAAATGTTTTGAGAATGATGAGGGTAACGAATGTACAAATGTGCTTTATACAATTGATGCATGTATGGATTGCGATAAGAGTTGTATGAGCCCCCAATAAAATTATTTAAAAAAATATTGAGAGTTAAGATGGCACTTTGAAGACTAAGTTATGCCTGACCCAAACCATAGTATTTTCTTTTATATGTGTAGTATAGATCATTATTGACATATAGTTCACATGCCATACAATCCACTTGTTTAAACATATTAAAAAGAGTTGTGTGTTAATTTCCACAATCATTTGTAGAACATTTTCTTCATTCTTGTATCCATTATTATTTGCTCCCCATTACCTTCTGATCCTAAAGAACAATTAATCTAGTTACTTTCTATAGATTTACTAAACCGGAGTTTCATATAGAGAAAATCATACCTAAAAACCCAACTATGACAGTGAGATAGTTAGTTTATTGTTCCAGCCAGGCCGTGAAATTAATTGAAGGGGGCGGAGAGATAAATGACTCAGTGAGCCTCGCCTTTCTTGTCTCTCGCTCTTTGATCGTCGGACCAGTGTGTGGCTGCCTTGCTTGTTCTGTGCCTCAATTTACAGGCTACACTACCTGTGGGACGCCTAGACTGTGGACTGTGTCGCTGTAAGTTGAGGTCCCTTTAAGACCACGCGATTGAAATTTACATCTCTGGAGCTGGGGACTGACAGTTGGTAACCTGGCTGACAGTTGGTGACCTGCTTGGCTGTTTTGCTGCCTGTGCTGGGATAGCCTAGCTCTCGCTCTCTACAGAGGACTACCGGACAGCCTTCAAGACTTGAAAGACTGCTAGTGTCTCACAACTCTGTCACAAGAGTGAGTTGCACTGAGCCATTTGTACTGCTTTATAATTTAACAGTTCGTTACTTGTGGTATATATCTATCTGTTTACAATTTAACAGTTCATTTCTTGTGTTACCTATCTATCTTTATAAATATATTTATACGATTATCAGCAATCTGGTTTTATCTCTCTAGAGAACCCTGCCTAACACAGACAGCAAAATAAAGGACAGAAAAGCCTTAGTCCCAGAGAAAGCATAGGCTAACAGAAACTAGAATAAATTTTAAAAATGTGTCAGAAGGAAAAACAGATGGTTGTATGTTAAAGTTTAACCTAACTATATCTGCCATAATCCACTATGCAGTGCCCTGTGTCCAAGGGCACGGCTGTCCACATCTCTGGGCAATGTTCTGATAGAATTCAATGGAGGCCTTACCCAAACGGGGACTCTCCAACTGGATTTTGGGATTTAACGGTCACCTAGAACCTTCTGCAAACCAGGTACTTAGAATTTTTTTTTTCCTTCCTTCTTTTTTTTAATATAAATTATTTTACTGGGGCTTCATAGAACTCATCACTATCCATCTATCCATCCATCTGATATCCATCCATCCATCCATCCATCCATCCATCCATCGTGTCAAGCACATTTGTACATCATTGCCATCATCATTTTCAAAACATTTTCTTTCTACTTGAGCCCTTGGTATCAGCTCCTCATTTTTCCCTCCCGCTCCCCTATTTTCCCTTCCTCATGAACCTTGATAATTTATAAATTATTATTTTTTTCATGTCTTACACTGTCCAAGGTCTCACTACACCCACTTTTCTGTTGTCTGTCCCCCAGGGAGGGGGTTATATGTAGATCATTGTGATCCGTTCCCTCTTTCTCCCCCACCTCCCCACCTTTCCCTTACCCTAGTGGCATTGCTACTCTTATTATTGGCCCTTAGGGGTTTATCAGTCCTGGATTCCCTGTGTTTCCAGCTCTGAAATGTACCAGTGTACATGCTCTGGTCTAACCGGATTTGTAAGGCAGAATTGGGAACATGATACTGGCAGGGAGGAAGCATTAAAGAACTAGAGGAAAGTTGTATGTTTCATTGGTCTTATACTGCATCCTGACTGGTTCGTTTCCTCCCCACGAGGTGCTTAGAATTTAGGTGCTAATACAATTCCTTCCTCTGATATTGGATCTTAATTATTTATAATCTTTGAATTACACGGGCCGCTGTGCTCCACCCATGTTGACTTTTGGTGTTTATATTGGAATAAAAAAATAGTAAGGCTAGCCATGACTATAGATTTGTTTGCTTGTAAAGTGAAATTACAATTTTCAAGGCACGGTATTAACTTGAGTTTCATGTTTGCATCCAGATCTTAAATTTGATGAGTTACTCATCATTGCCATGGCTCATTTTACATATATTTCCTCTAACAGGCATTCTATAATGTTAACCATGCAAAGCTTTGTTAGTGTCTGAACTGTTGTGTATTGCTCTCACCTGTAAAGTGTCATAAAGCTTATATATATTTGAAACATTCAATGAATTCATTGGATAATGAGCTCATAGAAATGGTAGCAGATTTAACCAAAGATCGCCAGGAGGAGCACTGCGCAAGAACTCAGACCACACTGAGTTAATTTCTGAAAACGTGCCCCATTTATACCTTTAGCTTAATATCTTCTGAAATTCTAGAAACTTCAGTAAATGAGCACGTTTCATTAGCTGTCAGAGTGATACATCATCATCTTCACACATACGCTCGAATCACTATCGTGAGAGAGAGTGGAAAGATCTTAATGTGACTAAGGATAGTTTTGACCTTGTGGGTTTCCCCAAAGGGTGTCATGGGCTTCCCAGAGTCTGTAAAGCACACTTTGAAAAACGTAGTGTAAACTAGTGCTGGGCCCTGTCATCTTTTTAAACAGTCTTGACATATAGATACCTAGACCAGTAAATTAATATTTCCACCTGAACGCACTAAGGTGTCAGCTGGAATGGAGAATGCTAGTGTGAGCCATGTGCCCAGAGACCATCTTGAGTAGAAGGTCATCGGAATAAATGGTGAACGAGGGACAGACGGAAGGCTAGTTGTTAGGTCCTGGGGAGTTGGTTCAGACTACAGGGTCCTAGTGTCTGACGGGGAAGTCTGCTGGTCCTGCTCTGTTACCATGATCAAAACAGAGGGAGGAGTGGGTAAGGCACGCTCCAGTTTACAAAGAAAGGAACGCTTGATCCTGTCAAGGAGCAAAGCTACAATCAAAGAA
Source organism: Echinops telfairi (assembly GCF_000313985.2). Taxonomy (NCBI): domain Eukaryota; kingdom Metazoa; phylum Chordata; class Mammalia; order Afrosoricida; family Tenrecidae; genus Echinops; species Echinops telfairi. The sequence goes on from NW_022105855.1 coordinate 2,104,066, forward strand.
CAAATGGGATTCTAATTGCTTTTCTGTATTGAAGTAATTTCTTTTAATGAATGACAGTAATTAACTTGCGTTCAGTTAGCCGTGTAAAGCCCTGGTGGCCACTGTGAGTTGAGCTGTAATTTTACTACCAGACCAGTAGTTCAAACCCTGGGAGTGGGAATGTGGGTGGGGGATGAGGCTGTCAAATTCCATAAAGATTTAGTCTCAGAATCCCTATGTAGGGTGGTCTGAGTTAGAATTGACTTGATGGCAGTGTGTTTCTTTGCTGTTTGTCATTTTTGGTCATTAACAAAATTGGATAAAAATAATCTTGTCGTGTTTTAGTTATGTATGGAATGAGCAAAATATGAGTTTGTAATGGGAGTGAGACTGGGCATGTTGTAAACCTCTTTTGAAAATTCAGCACTGCCTTCCACAGTATTTAACAGAAAGACACTGGGGTATGTTTACCCATAAGGTATGTATTATTTTCTTTGCCTTTTAAAAAGTTTTTTGCATTGTTTTCTGTAGTAGTTCAAAGCAGGTGGGAGGCGTTGGTGTCAGGGTTGGTGGAGCCAGTCAGCAATGTCGTCAGGCACCAGATCCTCACCAGTCTTAAGCTCTGCTTTCTTTTTTCCTTTATATACTTTTGTTCCTTTATATTCCTTATACGTGTCCTGCCATGTCACAGTGACTGCCCCAGCTTCTGGCACTAGGTCCCATCAAGGCAGAAGCAGGAGGACAGAGTGAGCAATACAGAAAACAAAATCTTACCCAGAAGCACTCCTCCTCGCAGCTTTCTCTAAAATCTTATTTGCTTGAATGTTTCCACGATTCTGCCGTAACTCACTGGAGAGGCTGGGGAAATGAGTGGCTGGCCGCGGGGAACGGGGTTCCTATGGTTGGCTCATTGTCATCCCCCAGGGCTAACGGATTGCGGCCCTGGACACTGCTGTAGGCGGTTAGAAGGTGAAAGCCGAGCTCACAGGCGTGGAGTGGCCGACCGGACAGTAGAACTGAATAGTTACAGTAGGCTGTCACTGTTGAAGGAGCAGGAAGCCTCGTCTTTCTCCAGTGCAGTGGCTGCTTCAAAACCAGCACAAGTTGGTATGCACTAAGATGTCTCTTGGCTAACTGGCTTGTGTGTCTGTCCTACATATACAGAAAATGAAGCATGAATCATAATTTGTTAAAATCCCTTCCCATTCATCTGGAGATTGTTTTCATGTTCCGCTCTAAAATGACCGTATGGTTCTCTGTCCAAATTAGGCGTAGGGCCATTTTAGAGACACTTAGGACTCACTGTTTTAGCTGTGAAACAAGCATCTTGGATCAGATGATCTCTGTCACCATTCCCAACTGAACAGCACGGCTGCAGCCCGTGCAGCTTGTTTTCACTCACGTCAGAGAGCAGAAACCCGAGCAGACCTGGAGTTGTGAACTGGGCATAGCAGAGCGATATGCCCACCCGATGGAAGAAGCTGCAGGGCAGAGGTCTGGAGTGGAAGATGGGAGGAGGCACAGGGAGTCTCTTCAGGAGCCTGCCCTGGGGGGCTGGATTATTGCCGAGAGTGGGGAGAGCGACACATTCAAACTGAGGGGATCAGCTGCCATCTTTGAGCGGGGCACCGTTGTTTCTGAGTCTGCCAATAAAGAGATTTCGTTGCTATGCGACATTCATGGTGTCTTTGTGTTCCAGGAGGGAGGTTAACTTTCTGACTGGGCAGTGACCCATATTTTTACCTGTCCCAATACATCCATATTTTACAAAATGAGGTTCGTTCCAGTTTTGCTTAATGCACATGACTGGGCTGGGAAGAAATGGTTTGAAGCCCACCTGAAAAGACACAAACTCCAGTGATTTGTTGTTGTTGTCTTTTTGAAATCATTTTATTGGGGCTTGTACAACTCTTATCACAATCCATCCATCCATCCATTGTATCAAGCACATTTGTACATTTGCCATCATCATTCTCAAAACATTTGCTTTCTGCTTGAGCCCTTGGTATCAGCTCCTCATTTCCCCCCTCCCTCCCGTACCCTCTCCCTCACGAACCTTTGATAATTTAAAAATTATTATTATTTTGTCATATCTTACACTGTATGACGTCTCCCTTCACCCACTTTTCTGTTGTCTGTCCCCCAGGGAGGGGGTTATATGTAGATCCTTGTGATTGGTTCCCCCTTTTTCCTCCACCTTCCCCTTCCCCTCCTGGTATCGCTATTCTCATTGGTCCTGAAGGGTTTATCTGTCCTGGATTCCCTGTGTTTCCAGTTCTAATTTCTAACAGTGTACATCCTCTGGCCTAGCTGGATTTGTAAGGTAGAATTGGGATCATGATAGTGTGTGTGTGGGGGAAGTATTAAAGAACTAGAGGAAAGTTGTATGTTTCATCTTTGCTACACTGCACCCTGAATGGCTCATCTCTTCTCTGCGACACTTCTGTAAGGGGATGTACAACTGCCTACAGATGGGCTTTGGGTCTCCACTACGCATTCCCCCTCCATTCACAATGATATATTTTTTTTGTTCTTTGATGCCTGATACTTGATCACATAGGCACCTCGTGATCACAAAGGCCGGTGTGCTTCTTCTGTGTGGGCTTTGTTGCTTCTCAGCTGGATGGCCACTTGTTTATCTTCAAGCCTTTAAGACCAAATCTTTTGATATCTGGGCACCATCAGCTTTCTTCACTACATTTCCTTATGCTCCCGCTTTGTCTTCAGTGATTCAGCGATCGTGTTGGGAAGGTGAGCATCATGGAATGCCAGTGTAATAGAACAAAGTGTTTTCGCATTGAGGGAGTCCTTGCAAACTCAAGTGATTTTTGTGAACAAACGAATGCCTGTGCGGCATGATCTTAGACTTAGGTGGTGCCTGTGGCTGTGTCAGCATGGTAGGTAATTGAGCTGATGGTAGTTTAAAGTCACAATGCGTTTGGGGAGAATTTCTAAGTGGCAAATGTGGGGCAGTGTGGTATCCACTTGCCAAGAAAAAGTGACTTTTGGAAATTCTTAATAAATATTGTGAAATTAGTGGGTTGTATTATAGAGGTAATCTTCGTTCATTAAACCTCAGTAAAAACAAACTAAACCTCAGTGTTTGATAGGCATTTTGGGAACATTGGAAGTCATTCTTTTGGCCAATAGTATGACTGCTCTCAACACAAATAAGTATGGATTATGAGTGATTTCTATGAGTGAGGTATTGGAAAACTGTCGAGCAGAATAGCTTGTGGCATTGATTGTCACGGAATTAACCCTTGGTACCAGCCATCACTTTATTGATGATACGCTTCATTGGGTAGACAAAATGTCTGAGCAGGTTTCTTAGTCTTTGCTTTAGAAGATCTTCAGCTGGGTGCCCTGCACACCAATCTCCACTTTGCTAGGTGAGGGATAAAGTCAAGATTAGAAGTGGAGGACTGGCCATCTGAGGCCTTTCCTACGATTACAGCCTCCACATCCTCTGCCTTTAGGTCAGTTCTTTATCCGTTGCTATAGTCATACCCTCCTCTTACAGTGGATAGGCCCCAAAGTGGTAGAACTTGTATTTTGCCCTGGAGATATAGGGCAGATTCCTCCCCACCCCAACAACAACTTTTATCTCTTGACTGCTACTTCCATTAGCATTGATGTGTGTGTCAAAGTAAGAGGAAACACTCAACAACTTCAAACTTTTCTCCATTTATGATGTTTCTAAAAAACCATTTTATTAGGGGCTCATACAACTCTTATCACAATCCATACATGCATCAATTGTGTAAAGCACATTTGTACATTCATTGCCCTCATCCTTCTCAAAAGATTTGCTCTCTACTTAAGCCCCTGACATCAGCTCCTAATTTTCTCCCCTCCCTCCCCCTTCCCTCATGAACCCTTGATAATTTATAAATTATTATTTTGTCATATCTTACACTGTCCGACGTCTCTCTTCATCCATTTTTCTGTTGTCCATCCCCCAGGGAGGAGGTTATATGTAGATTCTTGTAATCACTTCCCCCTTTCCACTCCACCCTCCCAGTCCATTTATAATGATATTATATATTGGTCTGGTAATAAGGATTTTTGTTTTCTTTACGTTGAGTGCAGTCTATACTGAAGGCTGCAGTTTTTCCCCAGTAGTTTTATTGGCAAATTGATTTACATATCATATAATTCAGTAGTTTAATCATTCAATCATATCAAGGAGAATTGTAAAATTACCCCATATCAATTTTAGAACATTCCCCCTCCCAAGGTTAAATTGCCTCTAAGATGAGTTATGCAATCACAGTCTGTTCTAGTGCTCCCTCCCCCTCCCCTCGTCATTATATAACTCCCGAAATTCCTTTACCCTCCCTGTCATCTACCCACGCCCCCTGTATTCCGTATAACCCCTTTAATTCCCTATAACCCCTTTTATAGGTTATTCTCATTATGCATCCACTCCTCCTGTGCTTCACTGTTGGGAGACCCAACAGAAACAATAAAAAAAAAAGATTGCGCTAAGGTGGTAAGACTAAAGACATAACAGTATACAGACCAAAATACAAATGATGCGTAAGAAGGAAAAGACCCCCAACAACATTCAAAAAGCCAGGGAAGAAATTTCTGCCATGGAACCAGTAAGAGATACTTGCACCCAGAACCAATTCAGGTCATGTCTACAGGGTGGTCAGCTGGCCAGGTATCAGGGTCAGTTCAGCATCATCAAGATGACAGTGGTCTCTGCCTGCTCGTAAGTTGTCCGAGCCTTGCTGGGGCTAAAGCGGATCTGCCAGTGGCTCACAGAGAGGTTTAGAGTC
>NW_022105855.1:2110939-2112946 GCF_000313985.2 Echinops telfairi
CCAGACGCTATACTTTTTGATAGCCGGACACCATCAGCTTTCTTCACCACATTTGCTTATGCACACATTTGTCTTCAGTGATCCGTTCGACACCCAGTGATCACACAGGTTGATATGTTGTTCCATGTGGGCTTTGTTGCTTCTGAGCTAGATGGCCGCTTGTTTACCTTCAAGGGAAGCACCTTTCTATATAGTAGCTGAGTGCTTGACCATTTTGCACCACCCAGGGACTTCAATAGAACCCAAGTTATCCCTATTGATTTCTGGTATGTTGTCAGGTCCTGATGGGACATCCTCAGCACCTTCATCTGCCAAAATATGAAATACAGGTAGATGTGTGAAGAGGGCAGGTGATGCAGGCTTAGACTAAAGGCAGCTTCAGAGGGCTGCATTATGGGAAGCTGCCAAAATGTTCAGAGACATGCTAGGTCATTGTCTTCCAAAGTTACCACTCCCTTGGGATGCTGGAAAGAGCCAGAGAGGCTGCAAAAAGAAACACCTACACTCGATCCTGGATTATGGACGCTAGTACAAATGCTTCCAATTGCCAGGGGACTGCTGAGCCTCTCCCCCCCACCCTGCCCCCCAAAAATGAGTCTGGGAACTGACATCCTGGATCATTCTTAATTTAGATTACGCAGTCACTTGATAGATACAGACAATTCTGGGATTGATAATACATTTGGTAACATTTTGATGACTTCATTGCCCAAGATTTATCTAGGCCTTTGGAGTGCCTCCTCATTTCTCTGATCTTTGATTGTATGAGACCACTATTATAAAAAGTCAAGAAAAGATTTCCACACCAAAAGAAACATTCTTTAATGGTTACGAGGGGAAATCATGGCTAGAGCATAGGCAAGCATTAACTTGCTGAAGGGGAAGACAATGTATCATAAGAGCGAGGTTAGGAAAAAAAAGATGGAGGCAGGGAAAGACTTTGGGAGGTTTGCAAGAGTTATAGGCTATTGAGAAAACACTGCTACATGCACAATCCTGCAACAGTGGTGATGCTTGAATAGGCAACACAGGCTGAATAGTTGTGGAGGGAGAGTAGAAGTACACCCATGACTATATATAGTATATTTATATATTTGTACTTTGTGCAAATGTGTCCGTGAATGTGGTGGAGCATACAGGGGACAAAGTTATTAAAACTTCTTAGAGGTAACCAGACACCTTGAAGTAACGAGGTGCTGGGCTGGGACCCATAGCTTCGGGGGACACCAAAGTTCATTGACATTAGTTCACAAAGGCAATGTTCTGCATCTTACTTTGGTAAGTAGACTCTGGTGGTAAAAGCTCGTGAGTAGCTATCTAAGGTACAAATACTGGCCTCTCTCTAAGTAGAGGAAAGAAGATAAAAATAAAAAAGACAGATGGAAACAATGAATGGACCATGCTAACATCAATTTCCACAGCACTGCAACAGGAAGAATAGATTGTGCCTGGCTACCACAGCCAACTGCTGTGAAAAGGATTACATTAGAAGGTCCTGGATTGAGTGGGAGAAAAAAAAGTGTAACAGAATGCAAAACCATAAAGGAAAGGAGACCAGGCTTACTGATCCGATAGACTGGTGGAAACTGCGCCCGCCCTTTCGCCCCCAAGACCTTTGCCATCCTTTAGGTCTGAAATTGAACTCACTCTGTGTTAGAATAATCAACTATTTAAGATCAAGGGGGCAGCATTTACCCCAGGACAAAACTCAGAGGATTAATAATGAAGGAGGATGGAAACAGAAAAAGTGGGATGTGATAGTATAGTGAGGAATGATGATGGATGAGTTGAAATGAAATGTGTATAAATATTTTAATGTAATTCTGCCCCACCCCCACTATCATGACCCCAATTCTACCTTAAAAATCTGGCTAGACTAGAGCTTGTACATGGGTACAGATAAGAGCTGGAAACAGGGAATCCAGGACAGATAAACCCCTCAGGACCAATAATGAGAGTAGTGATACCAGGAGGGGAAGGGGAAGGAGTGTGGGAGAGAAAGGGGAG
>NW_022105855.1:2113046-2121876 GCF_000313985.2 Echinops telfairi
TGTGGGAGAGAAAGGGGAGACCAATGACAATGATCTACATATAACCCCCTCCCAGGGGGATGCACAACAGAAAAGTGGGCAAAGGGAGACGTCAGACAGTGTAAGACATGAAAAAATAATAATTTATAAATTATCAAGGGTTCCTGAGGGAGGGAGAGTGAGGGAGGGAGGGACAGAACTGAGCTGATACCAAGAGCTCAAGTGAAAGAAAATGTTTTTAAAATGATGATGGCAACATATGTACAAATGTGCTTGACACATGGATATATGTATGGATTGTGATGAGTTGGTATAGGCCCTCAATAAAATGATTAAACACTTTTTTAGTGTAAAAATCATTATCTACTCTAAACGTTCACCTGATTCACACTAAAAGTTTAAAGAAACTAGGTAGGACATCATGCTTGGTAAAAGAAAGGTCAGTGAAAACGAGGAAAGATGAGTGCGACATTGGCTGCAAGGGTGATCTCAAACACGGAGTGCTTGGGAGGATGTTGCAAGACTGGGCAGTGCCCAGTTTGGTTGTACATGGGGTTGCCTTGGCTCAGAACCACTTGAAGGCACCTAACAGCAATCTCTTCACAGGAGCATATCATGGGTCTTTGTTTTTTAATTTTTTTTTTTGATCATGGGTCTTTGATAACAAGGGGAGGGTTTAAGATTAGATCATCCTTTTTGTGTTCATCAATTTATCAGACCTCCCAATAGCTTGAGAATTAGCAACCAGTGAAGATGAACCTGTATTAAGTGACTTCCGGTCAGGGGCAGCCAGCTTTCAAGGACTGGCTAAAAGCAAGCTGATTGCTTCCAGAATTAAGAGAAGCACATGGGGCAGTGGCGTTTCAGATGTAGAAATCTCCCCTTCCATGGAGGAAACCTATATTCACTTTGTGGTCAGTGACTTCATGTGCAGCCACCACGGAGTAGCCATACGCCTTGACTCATCACCTCCTCCTGTTGACTTCGAAATCTCATCTCCAGAAATGCTTCCTCCCCTTCCTCTCTGGTAGCTCGCATGTCACACGGAGCCTTGTGGACAGCTGTGTAAACTCATCTCCCTTCCGGTGTTGTCTTAAGTTATGCCTTCCTGAGGTACCTGTGCAGAATGCATAAAAGTAATGCTCTAAGAGCTATAGTACAAGTGGATAAATTATAAGTTAAACCCATGAATTGGAGACAGCTGAATGAACATTTTCTATGGTTGATGTTTATTCTGATATGTTATTAATAAAAACTGACTCAGGTTGAATGATTTTTTTTTTAATAGCCACTGGCACAACCTTGGGAAGGGTGGGGAATGGCTTTATTTAATGTAATATATGTTGTTTGGCCAGCGGCCCAAATTTTGGTTTCTTTCATCGGCTTCCTTAAATGAAGTTTTATGGAGTTGGATTAGAGGAAGGAATTCCAAAGCATCGAATGTCCTTGTAATGGTGATTTGCACCTTAGTACTGCGAAATCACCGGGTGGCGATATCTAATAAGCTGCCCTCATACACAGGTGGATACTCAGCGCTAGCTTGTCTTCTCCCAGCCTTTAAAATGTTTTTCTTGAAAGGGGTGAAGAAAGCTGGAAAGTAGATTGCTTCAACCATCATTCGTTTTAAGCCAGAGTGGGGTTCTGTACCCCATCATATCTCTGTGGTTTTGTTGGGCATCCTAATTAAATCGTTGTGCCCAGGAGTTTAGAAGCTGTGACTTTGAGAACTTGATCTATTTACTGATACACGAGGGAGCTTCAAAGAGTTTGTGGGAAAATTCTATTATCTACCCCAACCCCCCCACCCCCACCCTCCTGCATTTTTCCCACAGACCTTTTGAAGTCCCCTCGTAGTCAGAACCTCAGACTATCGGCAGGCATTATAAAGTATACTTATCAAGTAATAGGTCATTATTGTGTGTCATCACATGTCTTCTTTGCTTCTTCTTAAACTTTCCCTCTGGAGACTTCCTAGGGGCCTGTCCCTTTTGATTTTGCTTGAGACGAGGTAAAGAAGGATCCATCTCTGCCTGCGTGTGTGACATAGCCTGACCCTGCGCCTGACTCCCTAGAGATTCGGATTCAATTGGGGTGGAGGACATGAGGGTAACTAAACGTTCCCAAATCACCCTAATGTGCGGCTGAGGTTCAGAACTTGGTCCTTCGGTCGAACACAGCTTTTACTCTTGTACGTCCCCAGGGTAGAGAGGCTGACAAGCAGTAGATCCTGACAGCTAGTCAGATGTGAACATTGAGAGAGGAGTCAAAGGTGTCTTAGGACAGTGTTCCTCAGACCTGGTGAAAAATCAGAATCCATATTCTTCACTCTAGATGCTTGGAGTCAATCTGTAGGGGTGGGACCGGGCAGGCATTTTTATTGTTTATAAATGATTCTTTGATTAGACAAAAGTGAGAAAATGCTCCAGGAAATTGAGCGTAGTAGGTACTTGGTAAAGTGAATGCATTTTATTTTACTTCCGAGAGTTTGACAAATTAGCCAAGGGCCAAAGAAGAACACTTTGCGAGAGAAAACAAGTGTATACTTAGTTGTAGTTTGAGTCTGTGTACTGAGTGCTTAGTTGTAGCCCTGTGGAATGGTGGCTTTGGGCTGCTAACCAAGTCAACAGTTCAAAACCACCAGCGCTCTGTAGGAGAAAGATGAGGCTTTCTACTCCTGTACAGCGTTATGGTCTTGGAAAACTCACAAGGCACTTCTACCTAGATCTATAGCGTCACTGTTACTCAGAATTGATTTGATGGCAGTGTGTTTAGTTTTTTGATATAATTCTGAAATGTGTTGATACCAAATGGTGATAAATTCCTTTTGCACCTGTATGTAAATCTGTATGAGAGGTTGGGGCAGGGGTGGGTGGATCTTCAACAGTGGAGCTTTGTGAAAATTATTTTGGGGTCTTTGCCATGGACGACATTTCAATAATATGGCAAAATTAGATGTTTGAATTTCTTGTAAAAAAATCATTTTATTGGGGGCTTGTACAGCTCTTATCGCAAGACATCCATCCATCCCGTGCGTCAAGCACATTTGTGCATTTGTTGCCATCATCATCTTCAAAACATTTTCTTTCCACTTGAGCCCTTGGTATGAATTGAATTTCTTAATGAGCAATCTATCCAATGGTCTGTTTTATATTAAATGTCACTCATGATAAGTTTATTACATTTATAATTATTTTGTTTTAAATTTTGAGTATGTGGTCTTTGATATGAAAGGTCACATATGGAATAGGAACATTGCTCTGTACAGAACCCTATATAAACTTCTTGTGAATGTCCCAAGTCTGCCCTGTAGCACAGGTATTAGGGAGATCTGTGATTGAATATAAAATTTTTCTGTGATTATTTGATGTTATCAGATACGATGTCACTGTGGACTGAATCGCATGATACCTTACTGTGTAGACAGGTATGTAAGCTCCACAGATTTTGTTTCTCTGTAGAACCTGTGCTAAGACAAAAGGATTAAAACGGGTTTTTTTTAAGTATTAATATAGTTTACAGAGCAGATCATGAGGTTTTTTTTAAATCATTTTATTGGGGCTTGTACAACTCTTATCACAATCCATCCATCCATCCATTGTGTCTAGCACATTTGTACATTTGTTGCCCTCATCCTCAAAAAACATTTGCTTTCTACTTGAGCCCTTGATATCAGCTCCTCATTTTTCCCCTCCCTCCCCGCTCTCCCCTAAATCATAAGTTTTACATTCAATAATTCATACACATTTTGTTTGAGGTCATCCATTGCAGCTGACTCAATGTAACATCATTTATCTCTCCATGTGCCTTCTGTTTCCATTTCTCCTTCTTTACTAACCCTCAGAACTTTACCCTTGGGTAATTGCTACCCATAATCAAAAGCAGCTAAGTTGGATCAAACACCTGACTCCATGGTGACTATCAAAAACCACCTGGAAGGGTACTGTATTACTTGCTGTAACACCAACACATCAAGGGGCCCAGCAGTTCCTCCCCAAGGGAAACAAAACGAATGAATGATAAGGGCTTAGCTTCCTAAAGGAAGAGGCTTGATTATAATCATGATATAATTATGCGATGGAACCAAATTACAAGGAAAAGATAGAAGAAGATGAAAAGGCCAAGTGGAAAAAGTAGCCATGGGCTGAGGACAGGGACGCCCTCTCAGCTGCTCTGCCGGCTTCTGGTCTCCAGGTTTCCCGGGACGCTGGGATTCTTCTGTCCCGGCCTGACCATCGCTGGGGGTACTTTGCTCTGGGGCAGGACTTCTGACACCATTTCTCCCAGGGCCCCTGGAGGGGAAGTGTGGGAACTGATGCTGTGACTCACACAGAGCAAGCAGTGTCACATCTCCTTGGCCCCATGGCCTCTGCCCCTTTCCTTTTTCCTTACCTGACTCAAGTCGTGAGGGGCTGGGGAGAGAAGTGGACATGTTTTCTCAGAGCAGCCCTTGGAAATCCCCCCCACCCCCACCCTAGAAGACGTGATCTGAGACCTGTTCAGCATCTACTTGTTTCAATGAGTGCGTTGCAGGATTTAATCTCTTTAACAGTCAGTGGGCACTGTGGGTTTGGCACTGCACTGTTACCCCCAGGTTGTCAGTTCAAACCCACCAGCTGCATGTGGGACAAAGATGAGACTACTCCTGTCAACATTTATAGTCTTTTTCCAGGAGGGAGGTTTCCTACGTAGGGTCAGCTATGAGTAGGGATCCAGGAGGCTAGGTTTGGGGATATGAGTAGGGATCCAGGAGGTGGTGGTGGCTAGGTTAGGGGTGAGGTGTTTGTATAGTGGTATCTTCATACTCTTACTGAAATCATCCTTCCTGTTTATAGACTTTAGTCATATGATTGGGTGTCTCATTGTACAGGTGAGGGAAAACGGGCTTGCGGATGTCCAGTGACTGCTGCTGTTCACTTCCTAGTAGAGGAGCTGAGAGCAGGGAGCACGGTCTTGTTTTCAATAAGACACCACGAGACCTCACTTGTGTCTCACATTCTGGAATTGGTTTTGGCTTCAAGGGACAAAGACTGAGCCAGGGTAGGGTACAGGTGATGAGTACAGAGTTGGAGGGAAGAGGCTGTGGCCGAGTGTTCTGGAATTGTAGCGTTTTGTAACTGGCTTTTACAGTTCGTGGGGCCGAGCAGGGGGCCTGGCGGGTGCCCCGTTTTTGAGGCCCCAGAGTTATTTTCAGCCCCCGGGCCTTGGGAGCAGGTGCGGTCCGGGTTTGAAGGCCGCCCGCCCCTGGAATGTGCTCAAGCCTTGTTGCGGGTCTGCCGGGGAGCTGCGAACAGGGACTGAGCCTTACGTGTGCTTTGTTAGAGGACTCTGCCTTTTCCGTGTGTGGAATAAAAGCAACACTGTTCCATGGGCAATGCTTTAAGCAGGGTTATTTTGGAAACCCAATAGGAATATTTTAAGAATGTAGGGAATATAAATCATTTTTTAAAACCCCCCAAAACAAATAACCCCACTAGCTATTATAAATCCTTTGTATGCCGAAGAAACCTTTTGTATTAAGACTCTTAGCCTAATTGACTTATTTTAGAAGACCAAGCTTAGAGTTGTGGGTGTGATTTCAAATGTAATTTTGTTATACTTCTCCAACCACTTCCTCAAATGTTATAGTTTTTTAAAAGAATTCTTTGTAAACCCTTGTGGGAAGCAGTAAATCAGCTTTTATCTTGTGGGTAAATCATTTCTTTTCATATATTTTATCATCTTCTCACCCTGTCTGCCCATTGCGTGTGGGGAGTTGCTGCCACTATTACCTGGCTCTTAGTGGCTCTGAGTGTGGCTCTGAGTGTATCTCATACCTGGAAAATTTTCACACTTTAACATTTTTTTTCCATGCAGAAAGATTATAACAAAAATTACCTCTCATTTAATTATCCAAACAAAATGCTTACATTTTTTTTAAGATATCTACCCCCGGTGTGTGTGTATGCGCTTGTTTGAGTTCCACTTTGTATGCTGTTTTGTGAGTAGGTTTTATTCTTTCAATGTATCATGACCAAGTTTTTTGTCCAGTGGTACCCTTTGTGCACGGCCACGTTGAATGCTGCAGGATGCTGCGTAGCAGGATGGATCCCGATCCATAAATCGCCCTGTGCACCCTCAGATTTGTTCCAGCACTGCTCATGCGTATGTTTTCCCTGAAAGGTGAAGCAGTTTTTTGTAAGCCATTTTTAAATCTTTAGGAAAGTAGAGCTTAGCATTTTGGACATATTTTAGTGTTAGTAGGTTTTAAAATGGATGAAATCCTAAATTTATTAATAGTGTAAGCTTGAACTCAAGAGGAGGTAGTAGCTGGGTGCTGGGGGTGGGAGAGCCCATGTTGGTGATTTTTATTTGTATTCCATTGTCTGTTCCTGGTGCCTTCTGATACCCTTTGGAAAAAATTAAATTATGACACCTCTCCTATCACATTAGATGGAGTTCCAAATTATTCATGTTTTCTTTGGTTTATTGCCTTTGTCAGGAAAATGCACCATGTATTTCCTGAAGTAGAATTTGGTTGCTTGGGGCTGGGGTGGGCCACGAGTAGTAGGTACATGGATAAAGATTTTAAATTTATTTTAATACTATTACCCCTTTGATACAGTAACTGATTTTCTATATCCTCTAACAAGGAGAGACCCTTAAAAGCATTACAAACATGTTTTTTAATGTAAGGATCCTTTAAACTACTTCATTATATAATTCTACTCAAGACTGCATCTTGCTTAACACACTGTTGTTGGTATTGTACTATTACAGTGAAACCAAGTTTCTCTTATTAGATAGCAGCGCATCTGTGTGGCTGGAAGAATTGTACTGTTACTATTAGTAATAATATTTCTTGCTAGGAGTGTTTCTTTGCTAAGAGATAGGTTAAGGTAGGAACCACCACTTCTTCCTTAGTCTTTTACGAGAGGAACTGTACAGTTGTGTTTATTTTTTTCCACATTGGAATTAAAAGTTCAGTTGCCTGGAAACCCTTCCTCTTTCATAGATGGAACCATACTCCTGAACACTTGTCACATCTTGCATTGCCATTTGTCCAGTCCACCTTTCCCTCCTCCGATATGTTCACTGACCTCAATCTTTTGATACCTCGATCCTTTGATACATGCAGAGCATCAAAGCCCCCTGGGAGCCACCTGGGAGCTCACGCTCATGTCTCACATGAGCTCTACTTAAATGAGACCATCTCACAGGGGGCCTTCTCTGGCCACCCCGGACTCTTCTTCCTGCCCGGCTTTATTCTTTCTCCATAGCACTTACCATCATCTACCGTGCCAACTTTGTTTGGCTTTCTTTTTACTGCTTATTTTGTGTTTCCCGTCACTGAATGAGAAGCTCTGGGAGGTTTGGGGAGCTGCGTACCTTTCCAGCAGGGCCTGGCACTTGTTAGGAAACTCATTTGTTATGGAATTGAGCGAGTTATCCTAGGCTTGCCAGCCTCTCAGCACATTAGTTGAGAGTTTAATTAGTCCCTCTCGGACCTCTGATTAGTTTGTTCTGAATCTCTTTTCTTCTAACCCCAGCCCTTCTTTACCCTAAATTTTTTCCTAAAACATTTTCTTGGTCAATACTCAGATTAAACCAACCCTTGGCCACATTTTCTCTTGTCTGTGAGTCTATCCAGGAATCCTTCCATGGTCACCTTCATACCCAAGGCCTCTTCTGGTGGACCAGGTCTTTAGTACCCAGGCAGGGTATCACGATCAAAACTCACGGCCATCAATTCCTACTCTTAGGTGCCCTGTATGGGGTTTCTGAGGCTATAAATCTTTACAGGAGCAGAAGGACTCAGCTTTCCTCTTCAGAGCCACTGGTGGGTTTGAACTGACAACCTAGTGATTAGCAGCCCAATCAGGCCTCCTTTAGGGTGCCAGGAAGAATCTTGAAATGTAGATGGCGAGGGATGGGCTAGTCTATGTGCCCCGTGGAGGAGGAAGCTAGAAGGAAGAGAGCTCTTGTGAATTGGGGAAGCTGAAGCTGATGAAACAGGTAAGTATATGTTGGGGGTGAGGGGGTGGGCAGTACTAAGAAAGATGGCGACTAATGAGCCAGTACCGAGTATCCTGCTAGTTCCCAGCAAAAAATTGGGTGAGTGCTGCTCACAGCCAAATACTTGACTGAAGGAAAGGGATTACATTAGTACTTGGGCTTTAAAGGATGACTGCTATTCCAGCCACTATTGTGGAGCCTCGAGATGTGTGTAACAACCTAACCTCTGACAGGAGTGGGTGCTTCATTGCTGTGTGCTGGGGAGAGGCATATGGTGCTAAGCAGGGTTGCATCTTGCCTAGTACTATCTAGAGAGTTTTACTTTGGGGGCAATTTATCCTGTTCCTCAGAATCTCTTCTGGTATACATGGTTAATACACTCAGGTGTTAACTGACATGCTGGAGACTTGGGTCTACCAGAGAACCCTTAGAAGAAAAGCCTGGCAGTGTGCTTCTGAAAAATAAGCCATGAAAACCTAGTACACGCTCCTTAGTCATGATCCCAGAACTGGATGGAACCTCACTACCCTTACTGATCCTTTTGATCAGAGATTCCATAGGATCTTGACCTAAAGGGGAGAAATGTAGAACAAAATTTCAAATTCTTACAGATACCAATTTTCACGGGACTGTGAAGGTTGGTTGAGCCCCTACTATTGCCTTGAGGCAGTCATCAATCTTTGAACCAAACATGTCCCCTGAAGTCTTCTTAGAACCAAATGATAGTTTAGCTTAACCAGTAAAAAATGTCTGCCTTGACACTGTGCTCTTTTAAGAACTATCTGCCTGTATTTAGACCTCTATAAATGCCCGTTGCCTCCTAGCTCTTTCCTCTATTTCCTTTCACTTTCCTCTTGTC
>NW_022105855.1:2122870-2141033 GCF_000313985.2 Echinops telfairi
GGAGGGGAAAAATGAGGACCTGATGCCAGGGGCTTAAGTGGAGAGCAAATGTTTTGAGAATGATGAGGGCAATGAATGTACAGATGTGCTTTACACAATTGATGTATGTATGGATTGTGGTAAGAGTTGTATGAGCCCCTAATAAAATGATTTTTTTTAAAAAGAACTATCTGTATGGGATCAAATTGATAACAGCAACTCTAATGATTAGATAGGAACCTTAGGGGGCCAGTGACTATACGTTAGTGAGGGAGGGACTACTGAGCACCACTGAACGAATACAATCAGTGTCATTATGTGGTACATGTAGAAACTGAGTAGAAGTATAATTTGTTGTGTATATTCCCAACACTAACAAAATAAATACTTAAAAAAGGAAGTCAAGCCCTATCTACTCTGATACAAGTTAGCTCACCATGAGCTGGAATTTACATAATAGCAACTGTTTCATCCCATTATCACCATCTCTTTTTCTCAACTTTTGGATAGAAAAACATGGTCAGGACATTAATAGACAACGAAAAACCACCATCACCACCCACATTAACCCGCACATAGCCTTTATGGCTTGAGTGAGAGTATATCAGGACATTAATAGACAACGAAAAACCACCATCACCACCCACATTAACCCGCATATAGCCTTTATGGCTTGAGTGAGAGTATATATATATATATATATATATCATACTATATATATAGTGGTTTTTTAATTGAAAAAGATCAGACCTGAAAAATTCTATTGGTGGTAGCCCGTGGCATACGAGGCAGACTTGCTTTAATCACTACGGAGTTAAGACCAAGTATGAAGTGTTCTGGGTTACTGCCAGCCAACAATAGTACCCTATGACTTTTCCTTTTGATTTGTTCACGTTTTCTTAGTCAATAAAAGAAGTATATGCCTAAATGAATGTACAAATGTGCTTTACACAATTGATGTATGTATGGACTGTGATAAGAGTTGTAAGAGCCCCTAATAAAACAATTTTTTAAAAAGTGTATGCCTAAATTTTTGCTGGAAAAAAAACTCCAAAACAACTAGGTACTACATATCTTATTGCCTGTTTCTTCCATCTTAATTGAAGGAAAAACATTTTAATAGTTGGCTTGTAGTTTAATGAAAAATAAACTTTTCACTTGATTTTTTCTGTAAGCTCTCTGAGAATGTGGACTTGAGCTCCACTGCTCTCCTTACTGAGACCTTTCAATCACCCAGGTGACACAGGACCGACTGTTCCCTCCCCGAGAACTTCTCTTCATGAAAGGGAAGTTTACAGTGGAGTCCTGCCTTTCTAAAGTGTAGCCCTGCCTCACTGAAACTACTTTTCAGACCTTCAGGTATCTTCATAGAGCCTTACCCTGCCAGCTGTAGGTTTGATGTAGGCGCTTGGGAGTGGGTCTTTAGAGCACCAGAGAAGCCCTGGTAGTGTAGTGCTCTACACCTTGGGCTGCAAACCACAAGGTTAGCTGTTCAAAACCACCAGCTGCTCTGAGGGTGAAAGATGAAGCGTTCTGTTCACTTAAAGAATTTATCTCAGAACCCCCCTGGGCAGCTCTACTCTGCCCGCCAGAGTGGCTGTGAGTCAGAATTGGCTTGATGGCAGTGAGTGAGTGCTGGGCAGCAAATGGATTGCTGGCAGAACATAACCCGCAGGTAGAAAGGAGGTGGGGAAATGTGTGTGAGAGAAAGATTTTCACCCTTTTTCTGAGTGGGATCTATCTAGTGTCAGTGTGACTGACCTAAAAAGCCAGTAACATGTTTGCAGAGTTGAAGATAATAATACCTCTCACTTAAGAATCATGAAAAAATAACCTTAATCACCCCCTGCCCACCTTTTTCCTAGCTGGGCACTAGCTAATATTCCAGTGGCAAATATTGATTTTTATATTGCTAGGTTTTATGGTTTTAATGAAAGCTGGTCCTACTTGTTAACCTTTTTGTTAAAATACTCTTGGACTTAATAGCTGTCAAACATAATTAATTCAGTGTATACCTCCTTGGGGTACTATATATTTTTTCCATAGGTAGCTGAATGGAATCTTAAACACAACACAAAAACACGACTGGTTGTTGACATGTGGAAGACACCAGAAATGCAGCTCTTCAGGGGATTTGCCCTTTTTCCTGATCTGTACCGTCATTTTTGTTATAGTAAAATTTTGCCTTAGTCTATTTCTATCCATGGGTAAACATAGTCTTTTTAAAACTTTGCGTTTTTTTTTTACAGTATTTTGTTGTTTGGGTGAACGTTTACATAGCAACTCAGGTGTTCGTTCGACAGTTTTCGCTGATACATGCTGCATTTTCCACAGTGGGTCCTCGTTCGCTCTGCATTTTGATTGCTCCGTTTCCAGTATACGGTTTCCCTGCCCCTTTTATCTTTTCATGACCATTCTAGACAAAATGTTGGCCTTTTGGTCTCCTAATATGGTTTTCTAGTAGAGCACCAATCAGTCTTAGGGATAGTCACCTTTATTTTGTGACCACTCTGCTATTTTCCCTCAAAGGCCAGCTCCGGATAGCTTCGGTTCAAGTTTAAAGAGTATCTATCTCAGCTGGTCCAGTGAGTCAGACCATTGTTAGGAATTTGACTTTGTTCTATGTTTTTTCCCGTCCTATTTGGGACCACTTACTGTGATCCCAGTCAGAATGGACAGTGGTGGACACTGGTCACCATCGAGTTCTCATCCTAGGGTAGATGGTGTTATAAGTGATGTAAGCTGCTCAGCCTTGTAGGTTTTTGTTACTTAAAATTTTTTTATTTTAATAAATTTTATTGGGGGCTCTTACAGGTCTTTTAACAATCCATACATCAATTGTATCAAGCACATTTATACATATGTTGTCATCATCATTTCTAAATTTGTTACTTTTTAATGGTAATTACCTTCTTACTCTTTTGCTCTTGATGAGTAGAGAAGGCCCCTTGCAGATCCTTCTTTCTGTTCTAATATATGTATACAGCTTTACCTACCCATATACCTATACACATTGAAGGAATAGTGTCTGGCACTTCTCCTGCCTCCTCTGGCTTCAGAGGGAGGAGAACCCATCTCCACACCAGCCCAAGCAGAAGTCAGACACGCCTCCACCCTTCAACCTCCTTTACCCTTTCTGACAGCAAACACTCCTCCCATGACACTCTACTTCTCTGCTCAGTTGGTAGCATGTTGCCATGGCCACACAGAATTCACAGACATTATTCACTGTCATGGGGTTTAGTAGGGAAGTTAACAGGTTACCACAAGTCAGGATCAGGAAGCAGTAAGGAGATGGCCTCTTTGTCTACAGACTGGTGTCATGCCAGCTGGTCCACAGCCTCTTAGCCACATGGCTCTGGTCCACTGTCCTCCTGGGGTAAGCATTACAAAGCTTCTTCAGTGCTAAATGCCCAAAGTGCACCGTACTCCATAATCCACAATCCATCCTCCTGCCAAAATAGGTACTCAACTTTACTTGTTCCTTGATCTCTGCTTCTCTGCTTTGTCATGATCTCAGTGCTGCAGCTTCTGCTGCCTCTTCTGCCTCTAACGTCAGTCAGGGATCTCCCATGTGTTCCACTAGTAGCTCTTTTTTCTTGATCATTGTGGGATTCCTTGTTCCTGCTTCTGAGATGGCTCAGCCTTATGCTCAGTGGAATGGCAACACTGACCTGTCCCTGAGTTGGAGTCTTCTGCACCTTATTTGCACCCAAAGACTTTGGGTAGCAGAGTCATACAAGTAATTTCACTTTATCACAGGCCTCTGTGTGTAATCATATACTTTTAAAATAGTGGGTCAAAGAAAATACAGCTACAGATACATATCAGTCATCTGAATGAGGGAGACCGTTAGCCAGAGGTCATAATGGTGTCCAAGGGTTGGCTCAGATACTGAGCTTTATAAAGGGCATGTGAGGTCAAAGAGAACTGCCACAAAACATGGTTGGTGGAAGATGAAGACATCCTAGTTACCTGTGGAACTCCCAAAGTGAGATCTGGGCCCATAATTGGGCTACATAATATGGTAGACAGAGTAAGTTACATTATTGGTTCAGGGACTTCCCTAAGGCAGCCAAGGCATGACTCATGGCAATGTGCCTCACAGTATGGTGATCTCCATCAAGGACATACCCAGGTAAGCCCCAAAGAAGATTGCCCCTCCCTGAGCCGGTGAGAGTGGGTTGGGGTTGAAGTAATCCAGTTTACAATACACATATTCCAAGGGCAAAATTATTACATCCCTGGTCAGTGGTCAGCAAATTCAAGGAGGCTTAATTCATGTAGTGATTCTGCAAATGGATTTTGGGTTTTCACTTTCATCTGTAGCCTTCTGTAAACTGATGCTCAGATTTTAAGCTCTAATACAATTCCCTCCTCTGATCATGGATTTTATTATTAACAATCCATGGATCATACAGGCTAGTGTACGCCTACTTTGGGGACTTAGCTGATGCCTCACCTAAATGGCTGCTTGCTTTAAGACTACAGACACTATTTTATTTTTCTGATAGCCAGGCATCATCTAATTTCTTCACCACACTTTACTATAGCACCGAGAGTAGATCAACATCATAAGAACTAGTTGTTCTTAGAGTCTAGCAAGCTCAAATTCCTTTTTATGTATCTAGGGTTTACCCTTAGTCCATTTTAGAGGCAACATTACCAGCTTCTTGACATGATATGTTACCTCTGTGGGGAAATTGCTAATTCTAATAATAGTATCACTAATCTAGCCAATGGTATAGAATTTGAAATACTAATAAAAAAGGAAAATATACATATATAGGAAAGCTTTTAAGGCTAAAATACATTGAACACTTTCATACAAATTAAAAACATAAGTGACTGAACACTAAGAAAACAGTGAGGGGAAAACACAATAAGAGCAAGACTCAAGGCAAACATTTCAGTCATGCTTTTTCACCCTGACAAACTGTCTGCAGAATCAAGACATGTCAGAAAAAGCAAATATTTGTTGGTCTTAAGTTGCTAATCATACACTCTTTAAAAACCTTTATTTCTGAATGTGGGCAACTTTGAAGTTATTTGTTTAGTCACCCTGGTGTGCTTACTTTCTTCAGTATGATAAATATCATCTTAATGCATTTAGAATATCCTTAAAAGATAGCTCCCATAATTGTGTGCATCCTTCACATTTATAAATTTCTTGTAAGTGCTGTAGAGGATATTGTCTCATTGGGACGCCATGAAACAATCTGCTGGCCTTTCAAGCTCATTATTCTGAATTACTCTTTGGCCTTTAGGGCTCAGGGGAATAGCTGGCTGAATAGGAGGAGGAGTAGAGGACAGGGGGCTAAGGTTACACAATTTCAGCAAGTTTTATGTAGATGGCCAAAATTGCCTCCATTGAAGACATGGATTGAATCACATTCAAATTAAATATTAAAGATATCAAATTGGAGTGGGGAATAACAAAACACTGTGTATGCTGTATAACCATTTGAACAATTATGAGATATATTTGTATTTGATGTGAAACGCTTAAGAAATCACAAGAAAGTGTTAACTGGTTGCCAGTGGGGAGCAGGGATGGAAGAAAACTTTTCAATGCGTTTATTTTTCACTCAAATGTGCTTGTTGGTGTCTCAATGCGATGGCAATGTTGTAGTGGCTTTATTGAGGTATAATTGACATACAAAAACTTTCACTTTCATTGAGGTAGTTCCAATTCATAGCGTTCCTTTAGGACAGAGTAGAACTGCCACTGTGGGTTTCTGAGATGGTCAATCTTTATGGGACTAGAACGCCTCACCTTTCTCCAGTGCGGCTCAGGTTTCAAACTGCTGACCTGATTAGTAGCCCTGTGTGTAACCCTCTGTGCCCTGGTAGCTTGGGAGTTTACACATTGGACTGCTAACTGTCAGGTTCTGGACCTACCAACTGCTCCTGCAGAGAAAGGTGAGGCTGTCCGCTCCCATAACGACTTAGAATTTTGGAAACTCAACGAGGCAGTTCTAAGATGATGCTTGATGCTTCCCTAACGATCGACAGCCTGAGCAACCCTGGAGCATTTCTTCTTTGTCTTACAGGGTTCCAGTGGGTCATATTTGACTCTGTGGCAGTGAGTTTGGGTTTAGTCAGAACCAACTCAAACAGTGGCTGTGGTGAGACACTACATATTCATAATGTGTATATATTCTTTACCTAAAGTTTAAAAAGTAATACTGTATTTGGGGTGAAATTTTACACAATTTTCTTTCCCATTTCTGTACATACTGTTCAGTAACATTGATTCCATCTTTCACAGTATGTCAACAGTTTGGCTATGCCCATTCTTGTTCTGTTCCATTATTCTTGTTTTCCTGCCCCTGCCCCTTTGCCATTTCATCTTGTATTTTAATTTTATACCATGTGACTATATTATTAAAAATGAAAGAAATGAATTAAGATGTTTAAAACTGGCCTAGTAAATACATGAAGTAGCAATGTTGGCCTGACTTCATTTTGCTCAGGGCTTTTTACCTGCTTCAAATAACTTTATTCCTGACCACAGGAATAAAGGGCAGCTTACATGTTGCATAGCGACCACATCCAATTAAGATACTTGTGGAGGTGCCTGCTCAAAGACCGTGTCTGATCTTGGCTCGAGACAGGAGGCGATTTGGTTTCCATGCGGTGCACACACTGCCCTTGTCTCTGTGGGTTATGACCGAACCCTTTCAAACTGGCTTGAAACCCCGATTTGCTATATGTACTTGGACCTCTGTACTTTTGTCTGAGGGTTTTTAATAGCTTTTGACTTTTTGTAGAAATTTTGGGAAAGGCTAGTTTTGGTTTTGCAAAGGCTAAAATACTCTTATCTTTTAAATGGTACTTGACACAAATATTTTGAACACAAACTGTTACAGACATGTCCTTGATCTTGCTGGGTATTGACATTCTTTAGAACAACACATGAGCAGTTAGTGTGGAGAGAAATGTAAAATCCAAAAATGTAAAAAAAAAAAAAAAAAGTAAAATTGTAGCCCCAGAGGGGGATTTACAGAAATCTCCGGTTACAAATCGTGACGTTGAAGGTTGTTGCTATCCCTTGGCTGGACTCTGTGTCTCCCCTAGGCAATTTGGATGTGGAAAACCAGACGCTGGGCAGAACGGTGTGACGGGAGGGCTCCAGCCGGCCTCACTGGGTACCGCCCTGAAAAGGGCTGTAACTCTATCCCCATTTCACTCTCACCTCTGTGCTCCCTTTACATCCTCACACGAGAGTCACTTGGACCAGACTTTTTCTCGGTCCGGGGAAGGGTTTTGTGTGTGTGTCTGGAATACTGCCCCTCTGGCTTTCTGGGTAAGAATGACCATTTTTTCCTCGTAGAATTGTTTACTGAGGCACTATCTTTGTCTTCAGCGATTTGGGCTTGTGAGATTTGGCCGGAGGGATGCAAAGATGAGAACTTTATAACTCAACTTTTGCATGTTTGCTGTCTTCTCCCTCCTTTTGTCCCCTGATCCGCTAACCCTGATAACTGCTTTGTCTCATCCTGATTTGATCACCCAGCGGAGCCAATCAGGCTCAGCGTATCCGTGCTCTCGTTGGAACCGACTCATCTGGGCTCTCCAGTTTCCACTTTCTGTGTCACCCGGGCACCCTGCGGACAAGTCACGTCCTTCTTTCCCAGACCACTTCCATTATGGGGACAGGTACTTAGGGAAAACAGGGCCACACAGTAGTGGGAGCCCTGCACTGGGAGTCAAACAATCAGGACAGGAGCTTTTGCTGCTCTCAGTGGTACACTGAGCAGTCAGGACCTGGCGGGGACTTCGTAGAGATTATTAGTTTCCTTGATGGACTAGAAATCTCGGCTCCAATTTCTTCAGTTGCAAACAGATGATTTTTGTACCACATTGCAGTAAAACAGTCGAAACCTTTAATACCATGAAACTCTTTTCGACAAGAAATGGATAAGTAATATATGACATGGAGCCGTTTTCTGAGTTGCAGAGTGTAGAGGGTGGACGAGAAGGTTTCTCGGGGCTGTCTGTCTAAATTGATTGAAGTGGGCTGTAAACCAGACACCTTCGAGCTGATTCCTGTGATGAGCGATACCGCGTGCGCCAGCATAGAACGCCAGAGGGTTGGCAGTGGCTGATTTTGGAAGTAGAGAGCCAGGTCTTTCTGCTAAGGCACTGCTTGCTGACTCATGCCTTTAGCCTTTCCATTAGAAGCTGGAATATAGGAGAATGGGATTGTGTTTCACCCTGCAGATTTCAGATGCAAACCAACTCTGTTCACCATTGGCATCTTTAGAAAAACTCCCACCTTTCTCTAAGTGATGTGTAGTCACGTTTTCACTCACCCACTTTGAGGTGGCTTGGGTAATTTTGTCCTCAGATCAGGCTTCATGAGGGGACAAGTCCAGTGTTATGTCCACACTTTATCAATGAAGAAACCAGTCCAGGTTATATGATTTGTGGGAAGTTCACTTTAAATCTCAATCCCTCTTCTCCATGAGCCACTTTCTCGTGTACAGTAAGCATAAAATTAAGACTCTGGGATCCCCCCAGTGATTTTAAAGAGTCCTGCCGTTATGATCTGAAATCAGTTCATCACATTTTAAGAACCTTAAGCCATTTTGGAATCAGGAGGATTGTGTAAAGCCAGGGTCAAGCCCTCTAGCAGTGGGCACTAAGCCCGACCTCTGCCATCGTATCACGCACCCTCTACAAGTTGGATGTGGATGGGAGCATGGGGTTTTGCCTAGGAGAGGATTTCATATCGACAGAGATAGGTCAGGAGCCTAGGAATCTGAGAATATTGCCCTTCATTGTGAGATCCAGACTTGGAGCATGAAGCTCCAACTACGGCGAATTAATTAGCAAGTAATCGTCCCAAGAGTTTGACGAGAACAGGGAAGCAGTGTCCCAGTATTGAGTTTCTGTCCATCTGGGCCCCTGGCTGGTGTAAATGGTTAATGTGCTTGTCTCCTAACCCAAAGGTTGGAGATTGCTGCCGACTCAAGTGCACCTCGGAAGAAAGGCCTGGCAGTTTACATCTGGAAAAGTACCCACTGAAAACTGTGATGTGAAGTTTCACTTTGATGTATATGGGGTCATTAAGGTTTTTTGTGGAGTGGATGGAAACTTTTTTTTTTCCTTTTTAAACATCCAGGGTGTTAACCAGGGATTTTCTAAGGCTGGGGATGATTCTCTTAAGATTGAGGCCCAGGAAAGTTGAAGGGTAGGCATGGATCACAGCTGTGAGGTGGTTTGGGTGGAGCTGGGCCCAGCAGATGCCCTGAGCAGTGGGCTAAGAGTTGCTGTCAGTCCTTTCTGCTCATCTTCTTCCTTAAGAAGCCAGCATCCATAGACCTCTTGTTTACCTGCCCCTCTCTTCCTTGAGGGCAATATAAAGGGGCTGTCTTTTGGGCCACGGTCTGTGTGCATGAGCTTGCACATGGGCACAGCAAGGCTCAAGCCATCAGAAGAGATTTCTGCCTTTTTAAATATAAACTGCTTACCTGGTCCTCAGGCTGTTGCTAATACTATTCACAAGCAATACGCTAGAGGAGGACATTTGGAATCATAATGCTTCAAACCGCATTTTGATAGCCCTTTCAAAATCTCCTTCTGCAGATTACTTATTGCCGGGTCCAGGTGATTATAATTCACACACATGCCTTGTTTCTCTGTCTTGCGAGTTTTTATGTTTTGAGGTGAAAGTGAATTATCACAAAACATTTTCGCCGCAGTTATACCCATCAGTCCATTTTATTTGTTCGTTCAAGTGAAAGAGGGCATCAAGTATGGAATTAGATTAATGGAGTAAATATTGTGAATTATACACGCTCTCCAACCCGATGCTCTTTCTTCTTTTCTGACCCCTGTTTTGTTTTCTGTCTGTCTCTCTCTCCCGTTGTGTAGGCTTTCAGTCTGCGTAAAGCTGTTGGAACGAGGGAGCAAAGGTAAAGAATGATGTAATGCGTGGCTGCCCCAAAGCATCTTTTGTTGTGGAATGGTTATTCCAGTCATCTCTTTATGAATCAAATGTGAGGGGCTGCTTTGTGGGAGGAGTCCTTTGCAAGTGCACATCAGCAGGAAAGAGAAAGAGACACTCACTTGGACAGCTTTTGCTGAAAATGGGTTTAACTCCCTTTTTGCCAGTCACCACCAGCCTGACCTCATACATTTCTAGTACAATGGGGTGGCTGAGCCTCTGAGCACACCACCATTACATCATCGTGGCAAGTTACAGAAGGAGGTGGGAAAAGAGGACTCACTGTTGTCATGGCCCATGAGATGATTGGAACTCAAATCCTTACTGAGAGGTTGGTGGCTCTGCTGGAAAGTGGAACGGAGAAAGTGCTGCTAATTGACAGCCGGCCTTTTGTGGAATACAATACATCCCACATTTTGGAAGCCATTAATATCAACTGCTCCAAGCTTATGAAGCGAAGGTTGCAACAAGACAAAGTGTTAATTACAGAGCTCATCCAGCATTCAGCAAAACAGAAGGTAAATGCTTGCTTGCTTTTTCTTTCTCTCTAGATTAGTGGGCACTCTGAATGAGAGGGGATAATTTAAAATAAAACCTCAGTTTTTGATGGGAGAAAGTCATTTGAGGAAATTTGAGTTGCTTTTGAAATTTTGGTACCTTATGCTCCCCCGAAAGAATTTACTCACTCTTTTTGCACATTGTTGAATATTTTTAATATGATACAGAATGTTAAAAATATCCACCTTTGTTTGGATAAGTACTATGTTTTCCTTTTAATGGCTTTATAAAATTGTTTTCAGTTAGACATTGTTTTGCATTATTTTTAAATTTACTGAAAAGAGCACAATCCTTTTCAAGGACATTAGAAAGCATGTCAGAACTACTTGTGTCCGAGATGCCTTTTATGTGCGGGCAGGTTAGGCACCCTAGGTCCAGACTTGAGGACATGCTTGCTCCTCGTGCAAAGTTGTTCCTGGGAAACCACCAGGTCACCTTTGTGAATGTTCTTTGCTCTTTCTTTGAAACTGAGCTCATGTTTTAACTTTCTTTGTCCTACAGAAAACAGTTTTTTAAATGTTTTAGTTCAGAATTCACTGTTTATATCATATATCATTTTGTTTCATGAGCACTACTAAACATTTTATATCATAAGGATTTAAGACCAAAGAAGTTTGAGCCACATCCATACAGAAACCACATTAATTTTTGTCTTCTAAAAGTTGATTTTTACAAGTCTCTAAACAATTTGCATGCCAGATTGACCTCATCAGTTAACCTCATCTCGGTTCTTAATTGATAACACGTTATCAATTAACCTGCTAACAGGCTGGCCCAGCTAGCAAAGAGGGAGCAGCCTCAAGCAGTAGTCTGTGGGATTGGCTTCCTTACCTGGCTTACTTCCTAACAGCCTCATGCTTACCTTGCAGATCGACATCGATTGTAGCCAGAAGGTTGTCGTTTATGACCAAAGCTCGCAAGATGTTGCCTCTCTATCTTCAGACTGTTTTCTCACTGTACTCCTGGGTAAACTGGAGAAGAGCTTCACCTCTGTACACCTGCTTGCAGGTAAGGCTTGTGGTCGAGTGCACAGTCCAGGTCTTGAACTGCGCTGGCTGGTGGGTGCATGGGGAGTACTTCACAGTGAGCTCCAAGTGTGAGAGATCATTTCAAACCCTTTGAAGAGCAGTGGTGGTGTGAGGTGTTAACCAGCCGGCTGGCCCTTACCAAGCCAGGCTGGGATAAAGATGAGGCTGTCTGCTTCTGTAAAGAAGTGCGGCCTCAGAAATTCTAAGGAGTAGTTCTATTTTGTCCTATGGATCAGAGTCACTGTGAGTGACAGTTGACTGGACGGCAGTGGATTTGATTTGGGTTTGAAATCTGTATTTATTGGGTAAACAGATTCATTCTATAGCTTTTTGTTGATGTAACATAGTTATTAACTCGAATACTGTGATTCTTCCACATTTTTCAATGTATTTGGGTGTGTGTGTGTAAATCATTAGGACACAAGTCAGACATCATGCAATTCAATGGTTCAATCATATCAAAACGTACTGTACAAGCACTACTACAATCAGTTTTAGGACATTTTTCCCTTCTTGTATCCTTGTTATTGGCTCCCCATTTTCCCCTCACCTCCCCCGCCCACCCCCAGGAACTTTCCCTTCAGTGACTGTCTCTGTAGACTCACCCATCCTGGGTTTCATACACTGAAAACAGACAAACACATAGCAGACAAGAAGGCTACAAAGTACAACAGAAACAGAGCCCAGTTTTAAAGAAAATAAAATATTAAAAACCAGAGCACTCTCAGAATGTGTCAAAAGGAAGCTCAAACTGGATTTTCATCTAGTTACATCTTCTCTGCTGCTCTTTGTGAAGGGTTCTGGCTGATAGCAAGGCCACTCACATTCCTGGTCTGTGTTTAAAGGGAACTCCCTGGAGGCTTCATTCACAGGTATTTCTCCTTCACTTTTTTTTTTTAAACTTAGCTCACATGCTGATTCACATGGCTACCTTATCTAATAGCTAGAAGTACCACAGCCCCCAGATAGAGAGTTCAATGCCAGTTCCTTCTCTCTGGGGTCGTCTTCATTCGCCTGTGATCTAAGACTACTAGTAAATGCCCTAGGTTTCATCTCCTGCCTTTACTTCCCGTTCTCTATAGGAAGAACCAGAGTTCTTACAATAGAATCACAATTCTTACTTAGCATCTAAACTCTGACTAGACATTTGTAACTATGGTGGACTTCAGAGATAAGGTCACATGACTGGACCGTGTGAGCAACAAAATAGTGTTTGCCCCCTACGTTACTAGAAGGACTATCGAAAGACTTATTCCCTTGTATAGTTTTGTTTATTAAGCAACTAAATGATTTACAAGGCACATGGGAAGGCCCCAGAGTGTTAGAGTTACCTTCAACGGCAGGGTTGGAGTGGGCACTGTGGATGTTCTGCCTCCTGGAATTCTAGAGCTGAGTCTTCGTCTTTTGCTTCTCCTCCTTTTGTGGGTGTTTCTAAAGCTCTTTCACTCACCCTGGTCCACAGAGCAGAGTACACTTTGACAGTGCACAGTAACCTCTGACACAATGCTCCTGCCTTATGAGGCAGATTGTGCCAGAGTGGTAGGCCAGGAGGCTTTCAAAATTCAACCCTAAGAAAAGCAGACGATTGATGGATGCTGTCATTTTCACACCTTCAGTAATTTGTTTCCAGGTTGGTACAGTGCCCGTTGATTTGGGAGCTATCTGAGCATTTCCCACTTAGGAGAGTAAAATTAATCATGTGTCGGTATGTTGACACCTTAAACTCCGTGCAGGCTTAGATCAGCTCTCCCGTTGCCTCTCATCAGCCTTTGTTCTCTAAGAATGAAGGTAGCCTCCGGTCTCTTTCACATGCTCTCTAGCTTCATGCCGGTTTCCTGTCAGCTCTCCGTCAGTTTTCCGTAAGAGAAGCCTGTTGGCCTGGGCGTGTAGTTTCAGAATGCCATCGCTGAGCATTATACCATTAGGCTCTGATCATCGTGAGCTAGGAAGGCATATTTCTTTCCTGTGAATACAACTGCTTAGTGGTGTAGAGGGCCAACAGGAAAGAGAAAGACCCTCAGTGAGATGGGTTGGCAGAGGGGCTGCAGCAGTACGCTAAACATAACATTTGTGACATGGTGCAGGACTGGAGGGGTCTTGTTACGTTGTACATGCACTTGCCATGAGTTGGAGCTGACTGGACGCAAACAATCAAACAACACCATAACTGAACTCTGTGTAACTATGGTTGTGAGAATTCCACTGACCTATTTGGGTGAGTTTAGGATTTACTCCATGCTTCTTGTAAACCACTTGTGCATGACTGTACCTTGGAATTCTATTAAGATCAGGATTCTCCTTAAACCAAGTACACCCAGCTGTGTATGCTTCTAAGCAGAGTGGTTATCTCCCTCTTACTTTGGGAGCCTGGTGCTGTGGTGGGAGCAGTTGGGCTGCTAACTGAATATCCAGCAGTTCAGAATCACCAACCATTCCTCCCTCTGGAGAAAGACATGCTTTCTATTCTAGTAAAGACTGACAGTCTTGGAAATCCAGAGGGGGCAGTTCTACTCTGTCCTATAGGGTTGCTATGAGTTGGAATTGACTCTGATGGCAATGAGTTGGTTTTTGTTGTTTTTTTTTGCAGTGGGTGGGTGGGTTCACATTTGATCATTTTCCCTTTGGGGGCTCTGACTTGATATCTTAGCCATCTTGGAGGATGGAGCGCATTTCGAGGTTCTAGCTGAGATGATTTGGACGTAAGGAGCACTGGCAGTACACTGGTGGAGTGCTTGCTGCTAGCGGAGGTTGAGTGGTTTGGGTCTACTTCTGTAAGGGTAGCCTAGGAACCCTGTGGGGCAGCTCTGTGTCTTATAGGACCACACTGAATTGGAATCAAGTCGGGGACAAACGGCAACAACATACCCTGCCAGCCTAGCACGAGAGCACTCCTTTGCTACCTAGGAACATTCTTATCCATCCTGGGTAGCTGTGGGAGGAGAGTACTCACTGGACAGTCAGGATGAAAAGGGTTCCAATGTAGTCTGATTAGCTGACTCCCCCCTGAGGGATACATGAACCCCAGAGTCAGAAGACCCTGACACCCACACTGCTGAGGCAACCTCTCCTGAGCCACGGTGAAAGTGAACGAGGCAGCGCCATCCACCACATTACATGTATGAGGTAGCGCCGTCCACCACATTACATGTACAGATGTCACCGCAGCCTCACTCTGAGAATCCTGCATTTCTTTCTGCATCGGGGCCAGTTTCAGGGTCTACAGTGACTTGTTTGGGAATTTCTGAGAGTCAGAGCCTGTTCTGAGTGCTCCGTTCTGTCTGGCCATAATCCATCCCTCCCCCACCACCTGAAAGTCTCTGTCCAATTGGAAATGCGGTTGGTTAGTGAATCTGTTACTCAGAGGAGACAGAGAATTGAGACCTTAAGCTGGGGAAGGTACGTTCCTGGTAATCTGCCTCTTTGTCAAAGCCCGGGTGTTAGGAGGATGTGCCAGGGATGTGAGTTAGAAGGACATTTTGACAAATGCTTCTTAAATATTTTGCTTGCGGGGGAATAACTGACCATGGGCAAGCACCTTGGCTTCTCATAGGTGCTACAGGAAATTCCAAGTCTTGGAGACTGTTTTCACTATGGCTACCCCCACTGCATTCGACTGGTAAAGGTGTCCCAGCCTCGCCGGGATGCCGAGGTGTGATACTAGAAAGGCAGTCGGTCTAGTGTGGTGGTTCTCAACCTTCCTTGTGCCGAAATCCTTTCGTATAGTTCCTCATGCTGTGGTGACCACCCCCAACCATAACATTATTTTCGTTGCTACTTCATCACTGTAATGTTGCTACTGTTATGAATCGGGCGACCCCTGTGAAAGGGTCTTTTGAACCCCAAAAGGGTCGCGACCCACAGGTTGAAAACCGCTGTTCTAGTGCCTTCAGCCTTCCTGACATTTATCCAGGAAGAAAACATCAGAGACCTGAGATGGTTTTTAGAGGCATTAAATATGGAACCGAAGAACTGTGGTCCAAATTCCATCACACTCTCCCCGAGGAGTGTGAAGTTGGAGGGAGATAAAAGGACCTCTTTGGCTAATAGCATTCTCTTAATAAGCTCTTTCCTTCCCACGGGAGACCCGAATTTATGTGGAAGGCCGAGTTCCAGGACCAAAGAATGAAGGACTACTCCAAGGGGATGAGCTTTGAGGAAGCTTAAACTGGGATGCAGTGGGCTTCTTGCTTTACTATGGAGCAGCCCTGCTTTGGACCGAGGCTTAGCCCAGCCTTCACCAAATACAAGGGTTCTGCGGGTTCTTTTTTTTACTCTGACATCCAGTGATCAGTGAGTGAGACCTCAGTCCCAGTCTCCGAATCCTGCAGGGAACTCTATCAGGGCTGCCCCCGTCTGTGCACCGACTGCCCTGGGACCTTGATCCACACCTGGCCAACTTGAGCTTCCTCTAAGCTCAGCTAGTGTTCTAGAGAAAATGATTACTTTGACAGCCATCTGCTATGCTGTCACAAATCTGTTGTTACTATCTTAAAATCTTATTCCAACCTTCTGTTATTACTTGTCTTTCTTCATTGTGGGCCTTAGCTTCCGTATTAGATTCTCTTCTGCCAGGCTGGGGACTGTGTCATGTTTGTCTTTGTGTTCTCCGTAAGACCTAGCTAGCACATCTTAAGTTTTCAGTAAGTATTTGATCCATAGCTTAGTTTACCTATAGGCCTTGTGCCACTTGTATGCATATGATTTATCTTATTAGTGTAGAATATAATTGGATTTATTAAACAGTGATGAGATAGAACCAGAAAGCCTTGAGAAAATTAGTTCATTTGTTCAGGTAAAGCAGACACAGCTACTGTTGGGAAACAAGGTACCTAGTACCAGAATGTTTGTATCCATTTAGATATATTTGAACAGGATATTAAAATATAATGAAAGCACTGCTTCAGTTAAACAATAGCTCCTTTGTGTGGTCCTTAAATAGAGAATTTTGATAAAGAAAAGCTGACATCTCTGGAGGCCCTGCTGTACTCATCACACTCACTGCCATTGGGTCTTTGGCGACTCATCAGGAGCCCTGGTGGTGTAAACGTTATGCATTTGACTGTGATCTGCAAAGTCCGCAGTTCGAGACCAACCGGCTCCCGTAAACAATTACAGCCTAGGAACTCACAGGGGTGGTTCTACCTTGTCCGATAGAATCACTGTGAGTCTGTACTCATCTAGGACAGAATAGAACTGCCCCTTTGTGTTTCTGAGAGTATAAATCTGTACAAGAGCACACACCCTGATCTTTCTCCTGCAGAGTAACTGGTGAGTTTGAACTGCTGACCTTGTGGTTCGTGGCCAGTTGTGTGACCCACTATGCTACCATTAATAGGAAGATGCAGTCCTTTAATCCTTGTTAATTAAGAACAACTGGGACAATTTTTGTAATTGTTAAATAAAAAGTTACATTTTTCTGTTTAGCAACCAAACCAAAGCATGGCATTGTTTCCTCTAACCATGTGGACTAAATGGTTTAACTTATTATTATTATTATTATTATTTTGGTTTAACTTATTAAAACAGGGTCAATCTTAGTAAAAAGAATGAATCTGTATCTCTTTGGAAAATTCTCTATTATCACTGATGAGCAGATAATAAGATTTTTTCTTTCCTTTTTCAATGTTGAAGTCTGTTATTGAATAACATTTAAAGGCTTCCTCCTGTATCTTGCCCAACACACAAACAAAAGGAAAAAGAAACCCACTGCCACAGAGTCTGTTCTGACTCGCGGCGTCCCTAGTGGACAGGGTGGAACCACCCTTGTGAGTTTCTAAGACTGTGACTCTTTTTAAAAAAAATATTGGGAGTTAAAACATATATCATTCTATAATCCAATCACATCAAGTACAGTTGCTACCACAATTTGTTTCAAAACCGTTTTTCCCCTTCCTGGACTCCTTGACTTCTGCTCCCTTTTACCCACTCCCCACAACCACCACCACTGTACCCCACTCTCCACCCCCACCCCACCTAAATCCTTACTCTGTTTGCTGTCCCTAGTTCATCAGTCCTGGATTTCGTATACTGAAAAACAGAAAACCACATAACACAAATTCAAGAGGGTGACTCCCAGTGACCACACATCTGAGATAAACTCTGATATGAACATACAAAAATGCAGAAAATGTTGGAAAACCAGATCAGGCCTACGGTGCCTCCGAAGGGAGATGACTGACAAGGTGTTAACTGGTCAAGTCAGGCTCCTCCTTCTCATATTCTACAGCCGCAGGAAGTCTTCACAGGGGTCGAGAACCCGTCACAATCACCTGTCCATACAAGTCCTGGGAACTCATGTTAATAGAATGACAATGATGTCGACATAAAAACTTACATGATAAAAATGACTTTGTACTTTAGGATGGGCTTTTGTAAGAGAAATGTAAGTTCCATTTGGCTGAGGGTGGTGGGGAATCTGAATTACTAATAATTTGAATAGGATTTAATTCTTTTTTAAAAATCACTTTATTAGGGGCTCATACAACTCATCACAATCCATACGTACATCAATTGTGTAAAGCACATTTGTACATTCATTGCCCTCATCCTTCTCAAAACATTTGCTCTCCACCTAAGCCCCTGGCATCAGCTCCTCATTTTTACCCCTCCCTCCCGGCTCCCCCCTCCCTCATGAGCCCTTGAT
>NW_022105855.1:2144653-2146010 GCF_000313985.2 Echinops telfairi
CTCAAGTTGAACCCAATTCCCTCATTGATGGCCCTAATAATTTGGGGTTTAACTTCAAGGTCTGTGATCCACCTTGAGTTTATTCTTGTGCATGGAGTGAGATAAGGGTCTTGCTTCATTTTCTGCAGGTAAATATCCATTTTTTCTAGCACCACTTGTTCAAGCGGGCATCTGGTTCCCATTGGATATTTTTGAGGCACTTATCAAAGATCAGTTGTCTGTATGCTGACGATTTTATTTCTGGGTTTTCAGTTCTTTTCCATTGGTCTGATTATCTGTCATTGTACCAATACCATGCGGTTTTGACAACTGTGGCTGTATAGTATGCGTTAAAGTCAGGTAAAGCAAGTCCTCCCACGGTGTCCTTCTTGAGGAGTTCTCTGCTAATTCTGGGCTTCTTCCCTCCATATGAAGTTGATAATCAGTTTTTCCACTTCTTTGAAGAAAGATAAGGGTAATTGTATTGGGATTGCATTAAACTTACATAGTGCCTTTGGCAGAACTGACATCTTGACTATATTGAGTCTTCCAGTCCATGAGCATGAGATATTCTTCCATTTGTTGAGGTTGCTCTTGGTTTCTTGTAATAGTGTTCTGTAGTTTTCCCCATATAGATCTTTTGTTCTTTTAGTCAGGTATGTCCCTAGATATTTCAGTTTGTGTTTGGTTATTGTGAAGGGTACCACCTTTTTGATCTCTTCTTCTGTGGTCTTATCCGATGTGTATAACAGTCCGATGGACTTCTGTTTGCTGATCTTGTATCCTGCCACTCTGACAAACTCCTCTATTGTTTCCAGTACTCCCCTTGTGGTGCTTTTGGGATTTTCCACTATATAAAATCATATCATCTGCAAATAACGATAGTTTAACCTGTTCCTTCCCCAGACGAATACCTTTGATGTCTTTTCTTTGCTTTATGCTGTTAGCTAAAACCTCCAGCATGATATTAAATAAGAGTGGGGACAAGGGACATCCTTGTCTGTTCCCCTTTTTGAGTGGGATTGTGTTAGTCTTTTCTCCATTGACTACCACGTTGGCTGTTGGTTTTTTCATATATAGCTTGTATTGTCTTGAGGAATTTTTCTTCCACTCCTATCTTCTCAAGTGTCTCAAACAGGAATTGGTGTTGGATGTTGTAGAATGCTTTTTCTCCATCTCTCGATATTACCATGTGGTTTTTATAGTTTTTCATGTCAATGTGTTGAATAATAATACCTTTCATAGTAATGGTCTTTCGTATGTTGAACCATCCCTGCATCCCTGGTTTGACTCCCACTTGGTCATGGTGAATTATTTGTTTTATATACTTTTGTATTCTGTTGGCTAGTATTTTGTTAAGGATTTTTGCATCGATGTT
>NW_022105855.1:2146164-2147576 GCF_000313985.2 Echinops telfairi
AATTCATTGGAGTACAATCCTTCATAGTCCTTTTGATTTCATTAGGGTCTGTTGTACTGCCACCTCTTTCATCCCTTATTCTTGCTATTGAAATTTGTTCCTTCCTTTCTTTGGTTAGGTTTTCCAGCAGTCTGTCGATTCTGTTTATTCTTTCAAAGAACCAACTTTTAGCAGCATTAATTTTTTCTACAGTTTTCATATTTTCTCTCTCCTTAATCTCAGCCCTTACATTTTTATAATTTCTTTTGATATTCATAGGATTGTCCTGCTGACTCTGCTCTAGTTGTTGTAAAATTTGTGCCAGCATATCAATCATGAATCTCTCTTCCTTTCTCAGGTGTGCATGTATTGCTATGAAACTTCCTCAGATAACTGCCTTTGCTGTGTCCCATAAGTTTTGGTACGTCGTGTGCTCATTCTCATTGGTTTCTAGAAATTTCCTAGTTTAATCTCTGATCTGTGCCAGTACGCACTCCTTTTGCAGTAGAGAGTTATTCATCCTCCAATTGTTTGCTCTTGATTTCTTCGTCTTCTTTTTGTTGATTTCCAGTCTTATGGCACAGTGGTCAGAGAGAGTGGTCTGCATGATATCAATGCACTTAAATTTATGTAGATTCTCCTTATGCCCCAGCATGTGGTCTATCTTGAATATATGCCATGTGGGATTGAGAAGAATGTAATTTTTTTTTAATTTGGATGGAAAGCTCTGTAAATATCAGGTAAAATTGCCTAGTTGTAGTGTTTAGATATCTAGCCTCCTTGTTGAGTTCCTTTTCCTGTGATCTATCTTTCTCAGATAGCTGTGTATTGAAGTCAACCACTATTAATTGTTGAGACTGTGATTTCTTTTTTCATCCTTTGGAGTGTTTGGTTGACTTATTCAGTAGGTCTCTAATTCTTGGAATATATGTTTGCAATGCTTAGTGGTTCTTTGTTTACCATTCCTTTGAGCATTATGTAGTGTCTCTCATCCCTTTTTATGGTTTGAACTTTGAGTTCAATTTTATCCGACATTTGGATTGCAACCCCTGCTTCTTTTGAATTGTTTGCTTGGTATGCCATTCTCCAGCCTATTTTTGTCTGTAGCCTTGAGATAGGTCTCCTGTGGGCAGCAGATTGATGGGTTGTGTTTTCTAAGCCAATCTGCTAGTCTCAGTCTTTTAATGCCTGAGTTCAGGCCTTTGCTATTCAGGGTTATTATCTCCATCTGCGGACTCTGTGATGTCATCTTATACCTTTTGTGTTGGGTGTTTTCCTACTTTCCTTTCTCATTAGTGTGTTGTGCGCATGTGTGTGTGTGTCATTCTTGACTTCTTTCCATCCTTAAGGCAGTGCTATCTTGGGGTCTGTTTTCTTTGTTGCCCTCTGGGTGAGGTTGTTCTATGTGGCAGTCTCTTATTTATGCTTGGTGA
>NW_022105855.1:2147894-2159387 GCF_000313985.2 Echinops telfairi
TGGAATATGTTACTCCACTCTCTCCTCCTCTTCATAGTTTCTGCTGATAGGTCTGAGCATATTCTTATTTGGGAACCTTTATATGTTATTGCTTGTTTCCCCCTAACTGCTCTCATGATTTTCTTCTTTTCCTCAAAGTTGGACAGTTTAATTATTATGTGCCTTGGTGACTTGTTCTTGGAATTCAGTCTAGCTGGTCTTCTTTCAGCCTCCCGAATGGTTGTCTGGTTTTCATTCATTAAGCTGGGGAAATTTTCCTCCAAGAATTCTCTCACTATTGTTGCCGATGACTTCTTTGTTGTGTCATCCTCCAGTTAGCCAATAATTCTAATGTTGCTCCGCTTCATAACATCAGACATAGCTCTTAAGTTTTCTTCAGCTTCTCTGATGATCTTACTAGATTTTTGTTAGTATTTGTTAAAGTCTGCTCGGCTGTCCTCCAACTCACTGATGCAGTTCTCAGCTTCCTCCAGTCAGTTCTCAAGGTCCGTGTTTCTGCTACTGGTTTTTGTTATCTCCTCCTTAAGCTCCTGTATTTCCCTTTGGTGTATGACCTTTATCTCCTCTATCATTTCATCCTTTTTCTGTATTGTTTCCCTCATATCCTGTATGACAGCAAGCAGCATTCTGAAAATTTCTTTCTGTGGCAGCTCAATGTCTGCTTCTTCTATGCATGTCGTTATGTTCAGGACATCTGCCATTGCCTTTTGTTTTCCTGTTTTTTCGTTGAGGTCGTTGGGCTGATGGCTATTTGCATTGCATTGTTTTAGAGGAGCTAGGTGCCATTTTACAGGGAGTTGAAGAGTACTGGATCTCTCTAGGAGACTTGTGGGAATGCTTCTTCGAACTGCCTACAGCTAATTTCACTATGGAATTAACCTACCACTTTATCATCCTGTGGCTTCCCTCTCAGGGGAGTGCCCCAGAAGGCTGGTGGGTTGCCTGCTTTGGCATTGCGGAGGTTGGGCAGAGGTTCCTGCAGCAGCTGGGAATGTTGGCGAGTGTAGACCAAGCTGTCTTAGGCCCCCAGGCACACGGTAAGAAGTTGGGCAGAGTATCCCCTGGTGGAGATCGGCAGGGATTTCCCCAGACTCAGGCTAGCTGCACAGGGTGGAGCTCACCTAGCTGGGTTGTTGAGACCAAGCCCCCCCTACGGGCTCCAAATGGTCCTGGCTCCAGCAGAGACAGTGGTGGGGCCATGGTTAAGACCCAGCTAGCCTCCACTGAGGTAAGCCAAAAGCTCCTAGCCCCTCAAAACCCACAAAACTGTGGGTCTGTGCCTAGTTATCTTTATGATGTTCCTCCTGCATTCCAGCAGCATTGAATTTCCCTCTAAGTAGCTCTCCTGGGCTGAATTCTGTGGAGTCCCTCTGGTATGTGTCACTCCATCACCATCTTTCTGGAAGTCTTCCAGGATTTAATTCTATTGAGAAGTTTTAAATAAAGCTTGGGTCATTATTTTAACTATAAAGAAAGAATTAAAGTTACGGAAAATATTAACAAAGAGAATGAACTAAAGGATGAGTTCAGTTCCACACCTGAAGGGAAATAGCCATCGGCTTGGGAATCCTACCAGTAATAAACTAGTGTTTGAATTTCTGGTAGGAGGTCACAAATGCAGAATGGGAATAAGCGATAGATACTTTAATATGGAAATTATAGGAGATTTGAGCAAGAGAATCATATTTGTCATTCTTTAACTATAGCTAAGGCTTGCCCCTGCCATTTCCCTTATAGAAGTCAAATTTCAAGATAGAGTGGTAAGGGAGAGAAGAGGATTAGGAGAACCCAGAATGACAAACCATTTTGGTTTCCAAGATTATAAATCTTTATGGGAGCCGGAAACCTCATCTTTCAACCTTGGAGTGGCTAGTGGTCGATTTTGATTGACAAGCTTTGCAGTTAGCAACCCAAAGCCCAACCCACAACAAATACTCCTTAATGCTCCTGCTAAACTGTAAGCATTGGCAGAAGCCTAGGATCAGAAAAGAGAGCTGTTATTTTGGTATATACACACAATGGAATACTACACATCCTTAAAGAAAAACAGTGAAGCTGCAAAGCCCCTCATGACATGGATGGACTTGAGACATTATGCTGAGCAGAGTTAGTCCATCACACAAGGACAAGTATTGTATGAGCCCACTGTTATTGGGGGTGGGGGTGGGGAACTAAGAAAAGGTTTTCCTCTCCAAAGAAAAGACTTAAATGGCTGATTCGCAGAGGTTGTAGGGGAGAGTAAGAATGGGGAAGTAATAGGTGAGAGGTAGACAGATTTTAAGAGAAGGGGAAGATAATACCCTATAAGTTTGAAATGGGAGAAAAATAAGCAGGATGTGGTGGGGGGTGTGGATAGGGCAAGCCATAGGTAGGTTTGCTAAGTTTTTAAGTGCTGACTATAAAAATGGTGATCCGATATGTAAACTTCTACCTAATTCACAGTGTGTACACACACACACACACACACACACGTACACACACACACACACATATACATACACACACGGTTTATATTAGATTCTTTTAAATCAATTGCAACCCCAGCAATGGCATGTGACACAACAGAATTGCTCCATAAGATTTTCTTGGTCATAAAATGCAGATGGCCTGACCTTTCTCCTGTGGAGGAGCCATTAGTTAGATTTCTGCTCACCTTTCAGTCAGCAGCCCAGTGCTTAACCATTGCCTTAGAAAAGACCAGTAAGGAACATTCACTAGAATTGAGTGCTGGAGAATGCCTCTTAGCTTAGGACCCATGTCTGTAGACAGTTCCAGGGGCGTCTGGTTGACTGCTATCTTGGCACCCATTCCTTGGGTGGTCTCACCTCTGCTTTGAGGGAGGCATCAGGTTAAGCTGGAAAGTAATGGAGTCAAAATACAGCCCAGGTTTTGTCTCTTATTCACTGCCTGGGTGGTTTTGAATAAGTCATTTAACTTGGATTAAATGGGAGTTTTTCAGCCTTTAAAAGGTGATAATTGCCTCTTCTCAATTATAAGATGCACATTGAATAACACATGTGGAATCTTTCTACCAGTAACTGTATTCTTAACTGTATTAAGAAACTATTATCATTATGAAGATCCCTGGTAGGCTCAGTGCTTACAATGCTCAAGATTATAAATCTTATTGGGAACAGACATCTAATCTTTCTCCTGAGGAACAGCTGGTGGGTTTGAACCTTGGACTTTGTTGGTACCACCCTAATGCTTATTCCATGGCACCGCCAGGACTCCTCTTGTAAGGATTACAGCCTGGGAAACCTTACAGTGCAGTTTTACTCTGTCCTATAGGGTTGCCGCAAGTTGGGACCAACTCCATGGCAATGGGTTGGTTTTGGTTATTATCATTATAGAAAGTAAAACAGCCAGTTGTTGATGTTGATTTATAGATCAATATTTTGGTCTTCTTAACTCTCAGGAAACTAGTTCTCTTTAGAACAAACAAACAAAAAACTCATTCCTTGTCCTTGACTTACTCGTCCATGTATCACCTCTTTCCGCTTGCCTTTGTCTATTGTATTCATAAGACTGTCAGATTGGGAGTAAATATAGGGTGGAAAATCACTAAATTTTGACTTTTATTTTGTGCTTCTGTAGAGAAAAGAGATTAAATGGGTTAATATAGTAGAAATAACAATTAACCAAGAAAAAATCAACCATGAAAAACCACTTTTATTTTTTCTTTACTCCCATTTTCATAGTTCTGCATGATAGCAAAAGTTTGTTAATCCCAGGTGTGTTAGGCAGGGTTCTCTAGAGAAACAAAACCAGGATACTCATGATTTCGTATATGTATAAGAGGACAGGTTTACACGGTAAGGAGGACTATAACAGCTAATTAGTCCGCACTGCATTACAGAGTGTTGAGTTCAACTTACTTTCGTGGAACAGTTAATATACTGGAAGTCCTTCAACTCACATGGGCTGCCGGGTTCAAAGTCAAGGAAGCAGATAGCAGAGTCCTCCTTCAGGCAAGGCAAGCAGCAGGGTGGTTCACCAGCAGTCAGTAGCTTGAGAGCTTAGCGAAGCAGGCCCAGCTGGGATATCAAACATAAGCAATCAAGGCAACAGAATCCACCAGCCTCAAGCTCAAGCAATGTATGCACCAGCAGTGTGACAAAGCCTGTCCTGAAGGAGCCTCAAGCTCTAGCGACAATACCCATGGGTTGACATGCCCACAGGTAGTGTAGCTCACAGGTTGAGCCAGAGAACTGGCTAAAGCAGTAGCACGCTCCAGCATGCTCTGATCACCAGAGGGCAAGAGAGGGGGGTGTCGGGCCTTGCAGAGCCATTTGTCTCTTTGCCCCCCAATTGAACTGAAACCTGATTAATCCCACTTGTTCCTATTGGCCAGGTTGGCACAATAAACCTAACTATTTTACCACATCACACATTTCTGCACTATTATGGGATGCACTGGATAGCCCTACAGCAAAGAACTATAAATGAATTATTGATTTCTGCTCGTTCCTTTACAAATGAGGAGAATAGCAGTTGACTGACTCAAGTTTTCCTTGCTGTACCTGGAACACCTAGCCTAAGGCCCACATCACTGGAAATTCCCAAGTCTTCTGGAATTTAATCAGGTAGCTGGATTGGAGTCAGGAGTGCCCATTTTAGATCTAAAAGGCTCTTTTTGTAGTAGCTTTTTATTAGCCTCTTTATGGATTTCAAGACTCATAGTCTTAATTCATTATTTACAGAATTAAGGAGCCTAGAAAAATAGAGACCCATTGCCAGCCAGTTGATTCCAACTCAGAGCAACCCCATTGGGCAAAGTAGGACCACTCCCTATGATTTCTGAGGCTGTACATTTTTATGAGAGTAGACAGCCTCATCTTTCATCTGAGGCGTAACTGGTGGGTTCTAACTGTTGACCTTTCGGTTAGCTATCCAAACCTAATCCATTATGTCACCAAGGCTCCTTGATAACCCCAAATGCATTGGCATCCAGCCGATTCTGACTCATGTTGTTAAGTGCTCCTGAGTTGGTTCCAGCTAATGGCAGTCTTATGTACAATAGAATGAGATATTGTCTGATTCTGGGCCATCCGTACAACTGTATGTTTGAGCCCATTGTTACAGTTATTGTGTCAGTCCATCTCCTTGATGGTCTTCCTCATTTTTGGCTGATCTTGTACTTTATCATCAAGCATGATATCCTTTTCCAGGAACTGGTCTCCCCTGATAACATGTACAAAGAATGTGAGACAAAGGCTCATCCTCCTTGTGTCCTTAAGAGCATTCTGGTTTTATAAGACAGATGGTTTCTTTTTCTGTCAGTCCATGATATGTTCACTGTTCTTCACCAGCACATCATTCAAATGCATTGACACATATTGACCCTGTGCAGAGTTGCCGAGGCTGTAAACCTCTAATGGAGCAGATAACCCTTTCTCCCGAGGAGCACCCAGTGGGTTTGAACCTCTGGTCTTGCAGTTAGCAGCCCATTACTTACCTGTGATAGTGCGACCAGGTCTTCTTGATAATGATTTTTTAAGAGTAGCTTTTATTAAGCACATACTATGTTCTAGGTGCTTTGCTAAGGCCTTTTATAAACAATGCAGTCTTTGAGCTCAGCTAAGGTCTTAAATCAGTGTTTGCTTTGGTTAGAAGCCAAATTATATTTCTTTCTTTTAGTTATATTTTCTAGTGTAGTTAAAACTGAAGGGCTGAAAAATGTACTCAGCTCTTTACACGTTTTCTAGATCCAGTCAGTAACGCTGTGTAATGGACAGTGCTGTTTTAGCTCACTGGAAACAGTGAGTGCTCTCTCACGTAGTTACAGAACTTTGATCTTCTTTGCTACAGTTTTTGCTACCCACACTGTCATTCTTATTAGTTTCATTGCTCATTTTGGCATTTCTTCTGCTCTTTAATCTGGAGAAGAGAAATCTTCCACCATCTCATTTAAGATCTTGCTGTAGTGAGCTGGTTGCTTCTGTCGTTTTGTTCACGTGACTGCAGAGCCTGGAAAGGCTGTTATCGCTATTGGTGCATAACAGTGTGATTGGTATTTTTTATGCAAACATATGGATCATTTGAATTTTTTAAAACTTTAACTGCGTTGTCAACTTTTGAAAAGCATCCAGAGATTAGCAACCATACTAGTTTAGAAACATTAAATTTAGTTTTATTCCCATGTGTACAGGGGTAAGGGTTAGGTCTTACCTACCTGGGTTTGATTTACAGAAATGAATAAAGTGTTCTCTTAATAATGATTAAAGTAAATCTTGTACTGTTTGGTAAGAGATGAGAACGAGTGGCATGGGTCTCAATAAGAAGTCCTACAGCTCAGTGGCTGTTCTCGTGTCTACAAAGCTGCTGTTACTGAAAACAAACTAAAAATAGGTGCTGTTTTCCCCACTGGTTGCCATGTCTTTGCTGGCTCGACTTCTGAGCCTCAGTTGATATGAGGTTATCCCAATTGGATCATCTTTTCCCCAATTACTACATCCCAATGTGGTAAACCAGTTTATGTTGCTTCCCAGCCCCCAGTGGCTTAGATAGAATGCCCAAGGCAATGTTTCTTTAAAAAACTGACCAGACTAAAGCTAGTTCGTCAGTTCTTCATCCTGACAGTTGACACAAGTCAAACAGAAGCACCCTCGATGACTGCTCTGACATCACTTTTCCGGGGCCACCCGTGTCATCTCTGTGCTCTGGAGGAAAGCCAGGGACAGGTGAATTCTTTGGCTAAAAAGTGGCTGCTGTGGCTCAGCCCTGGCTGCGCTGGGCGCTGGATTCGGGGGTGCCTGGGAAAGTGAAAGGGTTGGGCCTGCCCTCGAGGACCTTCATGTGAGGTTACACACATGTGGTTGAAACAAAGAGAAACACCGTGTGCCGCCATGGTAAGGGGACGGGTGAGTGTAACCTGGAGAAGTTGGGGCATGCTTGAGGATGGAAAAGGAATTTCAAGGAAATCTTGAGAGATAAGCAAGGTTTGAGTTAGGAGGGTCCTTGGCATTCCACCTGAGGGCAAGAAGCATGAATAAATGTGCCAAGAATGAACATAGATTCGTGGGCATGGGGCAGTGAGGAGACCAAAGTAGATATTTTGGTGAATGAAAGGAATTAGGAATTGGAGTGGGATATGGGAGTCGAAGGAGTGAGATCAAATTACCTAAGTCCTTTAAAACCAGAAAGACAGTTGTGCTTTGGTGTGGTGGCCATTGTGTGACTATGGAGATTTGGCGGTGTGGCCTACCATTCCTCCTTCCTCAGGTCTCCTGCCTGCTCAGACTGTCTGTCCTCATCGACTGAGCCAGTAGCCTCTCTCCCCCTGAGGCTCCACGAGCCTTTCCACTGGGTTTCTCCTCCCTCTCTTGTGCTCCCTGCCTCATGGCTCACACTGTGGCCACCGTTACCTTCCTCCTGGAATCCAGAT
This sequence comes from Echinops telfairi, assembly GCF_000313985.2. Lineage (NCBI taxonomy): Eukaryota > Metazoa > Chordata > Mammalia > Afrosoricida > Tenrecidae > Echinops > Echinops telfairi. Next base: position 2,155,282 of record NW_022105855.1, read on the forward strand.
GCGATCAGTCTCTGGTTTAAAATAGGGAACCCTGGTGGCATAGTGGTTATATGTTGGGCTACTAATGACAAGATCAGCAGTTTCAAACATCCAGTCATCACTTCATCCTCATCTGGGGTATTAGGTACCCATTGCTATTGAGTCAATTCTGACTCGTACTGGTCCTAGGTAGGGTTTCTGGAGCTTTGTACGTCTCTATGGAAACCGGCAGCCTCCTCATTCTCCTTCAGAGCAGCTGGTGGCTTTGAATCTCCAACCTGGTGTTTAGCAGCCCAGTACTTTCCCAGAGTGCCGCTGGGCTCCTTGGGATATTGTATATAAACATTTCCAATTCGTTTGCCATCAAGTTGATTCCAACTCACTAGAGTTGACGTGTAGTTGGTTTTCTAAAGGATGTGCCCTGGATTCCCTGAGCCAAGACCTCTCCAGACCATGTCTGAGTACCAGAGATTTTTTTTCTCTCCTCCTCTCCTGTCCTTGGACATGACAGAAGCACGCAATGAGGGAGGATCAAGGCTTGTTACTGGATGAGTAGGCAGCCTTCGCCAGTCTCACCTCCTTTTAGTAGCAGGAAAGTGTTTTTCTTGCCCTGTGCCTCCCCCATCACCCTGAAAATCTTCTGGGCATTGTAGTCTAGGAATAGGAAGCAAGCCTGTGCCCTCACCCACACCAACAGAGCTTTTGGCTTTGAATGGACTCAGGAAATCCTTTTGAAGACCAAAAATATACAAGACTTATGTCCATCAACACTATTCATTGTAACAAGGAAGGATTCCATAAACAGTGATCGAATTCTAATTACCGGCCAGGTACTGTGCTAAGTGCTGAGAGGATTACAAAAGAATAAAAGACCTCATTCTTACCCACAAGTAGTTCCCCGTACAGCGGGGGAAATCAGACTAGCCACACCACATGCACGAGGTGATTCCCAGCTAACAAGGCCGTGGTAAGTGCTGACTACTGGGATTGGCATTTTCTAGAAGTTCTGAGTTGGCAAGACCATGTGCAGCAGAATAGAACCGAATCTGCCAGAGCAAGAAAAGAATCCATAACATCAGGACATTTTGTTGTGTGGTGACCAAATATAGGTATTCAGAGCATTTTGATATAAAATGTACTTTGTTGGTCATGGTTGAAAAATTCTGGAATACAAGGGCATTTCAGAAAGTTCATGGATAAGATAAGAGATAAAAGAGTTCACGACACACGGTATCCAGGAACAGAAATAGGAGTAGCAATACTAGGTGGGTGCGGGGGAAGGTGGGGAGAGGAGGAGAAAAAGGGGTAACCGATTGCATTGATTGACACATGACCACACATGCCCCTCTAGGGGGACGAGCAACAGAAAATGTGTGGGGGAAGGGATACAGCAGTCAGTGTAAGATATGAAAATAAGAATAATTTATCAAGGGGTCAAAGAGGAGTGGGGTTAGGAGCTGATCCCAAGGGCTCAATAGAAAGTAAATGTTTATAAAATAATGATGGCAACATATGTATAAATATGCTTGATATAATTTATGTATGGATGGATTGTTTTTTTGTTTTTTGGGGTTTTTTTAGTCTAAAAGCCATTTATTGAAAAGAGCAAAAGATGGAAGACAGGCCCCCCCACCGGCAGGGTGGTAGCCGAGCTGGGCCCCTGCTCAGCACCTCTTGCTTCCCCACAGGGCCATCTTGTTGTTGATGGGCAGCTTGAAGAAGTGGTCAGACTGCATGTACTCAGCTATTTTCTCCAAAGCATGGTCAGGGCTGTAGCTGATCCGGTCAAGCTGCATGCGGAAATCCATTATCTGGTTCTCCATGATGTCCACTCGAATCTTCTCTTCTTCTGTGTTGCCACACATATTGTGCTTGTGAGCGATGTAGCGCAAGATGGCATTGCTCTGAGTGATCTTGTTCTTCCCGTCCACCAGGTAGGGCAAGTTAGGAAAGTCCAGGTCTAACTTGAATTTCACATCCAGCCACTGGCTTCGATCATAGTCGGGAGCTTCCCCGCAGGTGTAGCGCTTCTCCTCGTACGCGGTGTTGGTGAACTCCAGGAGCATGCGGATGGCGTGCGCCAGCCCTCGGATGTCCCAGTAGCCCAGGAGCATGGACTGAGTGGAGGAGCTCATCTCGCTTCCGTGCCTGGCCTGGATGGATTGTTATAAGAGCTGTAAGAGCCCGCAATAAAATGATCTTTTAGTAAAAATTTTTTTTAAAGTTCATGGAAAAATGCAGTAGAAAGACAATGACATTTCTCACGATCTTTTTGAAGTCCCCTCACTCAGCTACAGAATAGTTGTGACTTGTTTTTGCCCGTGGTTTACAAGGAAGTGGGAAAAGAAGGGAGGAGTTAAGTGGTAAAGGGCCAGAGCTGGGAAAACATGATGGGAAAGCACATGGAAGTCGCAAGAAGGCCGGTTTGTCTGGGTATGGGGAGGCTGGCAGGGGAAGTTCGGCTGGATATTAGCTTAGGATTGGGTTATGAAAGGTCTTAAATATCTAAAACTTGGTAGAATTCTGACCTTCCATGCAAGAGACCTAGGATCAATTCCTGGCCAGTGCACCCCATGGCCCCCACCACCTGTCTGTCGGTGGTGGGATTTGTGTTGCTTTGCTCCTTCTCTGTTAGCAGACTGAAATCGACTAGGAAGAAAGCCTGACAAGCTGCTGAAAAATGGCCATCGAAAGTCCTGTGGATCACAGTGACCAGTCCAGGGATGGCAAAGGACCAGGCAGTGTTTTATTTTGATCTCTCGTGGACGGGGGTGCTGGGAGTTGGAACAGGTTCAAGGACAGCTAGTAACAACAAAACTCTGGACTTTATTCTGTGGATATTTGGGAACAGAGAATGACATTAAAAAAAAAACCTTTATTTTAGGATGCTTGATCTGGCAGCAGGGTGGAAAGGGGTTTAAAAAAAAAAGGACAAATGGAGCAGAGAGAAAGACCTGTTACTGACTTTATCTAAACCTGAAATGCAGGGCTCCTGGACTAGGCTAATGGCCGGAGGATGGAGAGGCTGGACAGAGAGAAGAAAGAAGAGTTTTTGTTGGTGTATCAACTGAGATGGCCTTGAGGGTCATGCTAACAAGCACAAGGTCACTGAATGGAAGAGCTGCAGAGTCTGGCTTGGGATGTACTCAAAATGTATGCTAGATCTTCTCAGTGAAAAAGGTGACTTAGACTATGGGGCTCACGCTTCAAGATACAGGCTTGCATACCTTCACTTTTCAGGTGAAAACAAGCAAATGTCCGGTGTGCTTGGCTGTTGTCTTCATGGCTTACAGTCACCACTGATTAAAGGCAGCCACGCATACTACCTACATACAGAATTTATTCATTGTGCTTAGAACAATCTTTGTGGGAGGGTGCCTTTTAAGAATTCTGGCTGTGTGTGTGTTTGTGTGTGTGTGTGTTGTGTCGTTGTTTTGGGGTATGGTTTGGTATTACTGTTAGAAAATGGGTAAATTAACTCACTCTTCATCTTCCAAGGACTTTGGCTTAAATATTACCTCTGAGCTTTACCAGTTGAATTGATTTGGGTCATGCTAATCTGAGGAATAATTATAATATAAGAAGACATAGTAGACTGAAGAAGTTAAATTACTTAAATAAGTTGCTTTTCTAATACGTTGAGCATTCTCAGTTCACTTGTGTATGTGACCATTGTGCGCATCCTGGAGTTAGATGGAGGTTCCCACTTGCTGACCGTGGCAGGTGATATTGCTGTATTCTGTGGGCGGCATTTTTTGGAAAGTGACATCAGACAAGTGTTGTTGTTTTTTAATCACTTTATTGGGGGCTCGTACAACTCTTTTTTTCCTTTTCTTTTGATTTTTTTTGTTTGGGTCTTTTAAATCATTTTATTGGGGGCTCATACAACTATTTTTTTAATCATTTTATTAGGGACTCATACAACTCTTATCACAATCCATATATACATCAATTGTGTAATGCACATTTGCACGTTCATTGCCCTCATCACTCTCAAAACATTTGCTCTCCACTTAAACCCATGGCATGAGGTCCTCATTTTGTCCCCTCCCTCCCTGCTTCCCCCTCCCTCATGAGCCCTTGATAATTTAGAAATTATTATTTTGTCATATCTTGCCCTGTCCGAC
>NW_022105855.1:2167756-2173735 GCF_000313985.2 Echinops telfairi
GCTATCGATTTTAGATCACTTGTTGTTCCCTAGCCCCTGGGTTGGTTGTCACCCCTCTTCCTTTCCCCTGCCTCCCCCTCTCCCGTGTCCCCCTAGAACCGTCATTGGTCCATTGTTTTCTCCTCCGGATTGTGTATCCCACCTATCTTATCTAGATAGACATAAATCTGCACATTAGTTTTTAAAGAAAAATGTCTTCCGTAAATCCCCCAAACTAAAGCCAAACCCGCTGCTATCACATTGATTCCAATGTATGGCAACCTTACATAAGGTTTCTGGGATGGTGAATCTTTACAAGAGCAGACAGCCCCATCTTTCCCTGATGGAGTGGCTGGTGGGTTTGAATCGATGACCTTGCTGTTAGCAGCCCAATGGCTAACCCAAGTTATCCTAATGGAGAACTTTGTATAAATGCTCTTTCTGTGGCTGGCCATGGGATTCCTTCATATATGGGTTGGAGAGAGTTGTCTTAATTTTTTCTTCCTCCTCTGGGCAGCCATGTCAATAGATAAATCTAATAATCTGCTACCTATTTGGTATGAATCCTAAATAGAGAAGTGCTGTCATTAAAGTGATGGAATTGGCCTTTATCTATAGTTTCAGTTAAATGAGATGGATCCATGTTTAAGATTTAGGATTGGTAAAAAACCTAAGGATATCACTTAGGTTACCGTAAAGAACCATTTTTGTTTATTGTAGGGCCCTCGTTGCTCCAGCAGGAGCCCTGGTGGTCTGGTGGTTACGTGTTGGGCTGGCAACCACAGGGCCAACAGTTCGACCCCCCAGCCCCTCGGAGAGAAAGAGGATACTATCTGCTTTCCTAAAGATTGGTCGTCTCACAAAGCCCTCAAAGCACCGTGGGTCAGTTCTGCTCTGTCCTGTAGGGTCATGTGAGTCAGAATCCACTGGATGGCACTGGCGTGGTGGGTGTTATTCTGTTACTCTGTTCTTCAGTAAAGCACACTGTGATAAATAATGGGTTGAATGGGCCTTAGGGAGGCACTTAGGAAATGAGTGATTAGTTGAAATTGGTTAGTAGAGTTTTTAAATGTATTTTATTAAACTCGACAGATTTTCTTCTAACCCAGTGGAATGGTGGGTTAGATTAGCTTTTAAAAAAACTTTTTTCATTGTACATTAGGTTAAGGTACATAGAGCAGATCATCCGTCTTACATTCAGCTCGTCCACTGCAATCCCTCAGAGCCCCTTCCCTTGTCTGCTTTCTCCCTGCACTCCTGTTGCCACTCCACCTGCTTTCTTAACCTCTGGACTTCATCCCGGGTTGATGCTGCACGTCTGGCCTTCAGTGGTCAATTATCACAGGAGGGCTCCAGTCCCCAAACTGAAGGGTGACGAGGGTTATAGTCTTGGGTTTCCCACCAGTCTTTCCGACCAGTAAGCTTGTTCTCTGTTACCACACTGGCTTTTACAGAAATGGATGTATGGTTGGAGTTGTGGAGGAGATATTCGTATGGGAAGAAGTATCCCTTTGCTGGGATGGAATAAAGGGGTACCAAAGTTTTACATGCCTTTGAAAAGCTACAGTGCATGTTTTCCCTATCCAAAATTAGACACGTGCTTTTCTGTATAAACCTGTATTCTCTGGCTGGATTTGTAGAAGACTTGGCAAGCAGAAACATGGATTTTAGCTTTGCATGCTGCCTGGCTGTCTATCCTAGTTCTCTAAGGGTCTAGGTGCTTGCCAGGCTGTCTCCCAATCCTCTCCTCTTTGCAGGCCAGTCATGGCTCTATGGGTGCCTTCCTTTGAATGCCGGGTAATTTTAGTTTGTAACAGGGAACAACTGATGCAGCTACTCTTAGATCCAGGCCTTTCGTCAGTGAAGCACGGGTAGACCGGGACTACTTTTTATTCTCTGCATTTCTGTAAGCGGCGTAGTATCAATGCGTAGGAAAACTTTGCGACACTGGGCAGTCAATCTCTTGAACTACTTCAAAAATATATTTGAAAACTGTTTTGAAGAAGCTTATGCTGTTTGCCAGGACTGCGGTTCACAGTAAACAGGATAAGGAGCTGTCATGTGTTCTGGTAATGGGCTCTGACTTGGGACAGTCAGCAGAGTTTGACAGGGCAGCTAAGATGACTGTATCTTACACATGCGAGTTGTACTTTTCAGACCCAGTTTACAAGAGGCCTAGCAAAGGAAGAGGGACGTTTTAGACCCATTTCGAAACCCAGTTGCTGATGAGGCCACACACAGTTTTTGAAGGGTTCAGGGAAACAGGCAGTGTCTCATCTGTTGTCAATTAATGAAATGAAACTGGGGTCACTAGAGTACAACAATGAATGAGAAAGGTCATGGGATGGAAAAAAGCAGTCAACGATGGAGGATGTCAAAGAGTGGAACATTGTTGAAGATAAAGACCAGGGGAATGGACGCTCTGACTGAGGTGGTGCTTTCTGGAAGTGACAGGGTAGCCATAGTTTGAGACACTTCAAAGCCAGACTCAGCCTTAAAATGAACGCTCTAATTCCACTGAAACTCGGATGTTTTAAAGTGATTCTGGGTTGGTGGATGATGCTGTTAGTGGAACAGTGGTTTCTCGTTTCTCTGTCGTAGAATTTTCTAGGGCTATGTTCTCACAAGATTAAATGATTTAGGCTTCCTGAGGACGGGGCAGGGGTGGGGGTAGGGGGCTGTGGCTGACCTTCAGTGGCTGCACAACGGCGGAGACTCATAACTGCACATCTACCCAGGAGTGGCTCCTGGGAGGCAGAGGCCAGACATGCCTCTACCCCCCATCCTTTTCTCTCCTGCTGGGATACAAAGTGCCCTTCCCAGGACACGCTTCTTCTCTGCTGGGTTTGATAGCTCATTACAATGGCCCCACTGAACTCACCAACAATAGTCATGATCAGAGGGTTGTTAGGGAAGCTAACAGGTTTCAAAATGTTAAGGGTGCAGTTTTGGGGTCCACAGTGTTTCTTCTCAGCCATGCTGTCAGGCATGTGTCTCTCTCTGGTCCTCCGCCTCTCTGCCACATGGTTGTTTGGTGTCTGCTCAGTTCCTGCACTGAGCTCCCTGCTCTGCCTCAGTTTGGGTCTGCTCTTGCTCGTGGTCTCGTGGTCTCGGTCTTATGGCTTCTGCTGCCTCTGCAACTGAGGCAGGCCTTTCACATAAGCCCCCTGGTGGCCCTTGTTTCCTAATGGTCCTGGGGTTCCCTCTCCCTGCTCCTCAGAGGGCTCACTTACATACCCAGTGCAATGGAGGAACTGACCGAGCCCCTCTGGTAGTGTTTCACACATTCCACTTGCATGGTCCCATCCAATCCTTTGGTGAAGGTTCCAGAAACAGTGGACTGCAGAGCCATACAGAGTGAGTTTTCTTTACTGTTCTAATTAATGATGGGGCCTCGGCCGTGTGACACAGTGTATGATCACAGAATCAGAATTGCACCTCCTCTGAATGTTGTTCTGTGGACAATGGCTTAATGTCCCAAAGGCAGAGGACGATGTAAGATATGAAAATAATCATAATTTATTAGGGGTCCATAAAGGTGGGAGTGAGGGAACGGGGAAAAAGAGGAGCTGATTCCAAGGGCTCAAGCAGAAAAAAAATGTTTTGTAAATGATGACAGCAACATATGTTCGATACAATGGATGTGTGGATTGTTATAAGAACTGTAAAAGCCCCCAGTGAAATGATTTATTAAATTTTTTAAAAAGCCATAAGAAATTGAACAACAACATCAATGTCCCAAAGGCATAGCCTCAGCTTTACTCCCTGTATTTAATTGTGAGCAGTGCAGCAGGTACATTTACATTTCAATGAATTCATCTGTAAACGTTGCTGTTGGATAGCTGGCTGCATCAGATCTTGCGTTTCCTTGTCCTGACTGAAGCTTTGAACCATAAAACTTTGGGGAAGGCAAGCCTGTTCCATCAGTGTGGAAGGGAAGCCGAGTATTCAGACCTGGCAGGGCAGTGATGGCGAGATCAGTAGCCAAGGGAGAGGGAACATGAACTCTATAGTCTTTACACAACATGAGAGGTGTAACATCCCACTGAGAGGGCAATGCACAGAGCCCGCCTACCTGGACTCATCCTGCTTCTGCTTGTTCTCAGACTCAAAGCCTCCATTCCCTTGTCTGTAAAATGGGAATAATAATAGCTCCTCTTTTTTTGTAGAACTGTAAAGGACATTTGTAAAGGGCTTAAAGTAATACTTTGCACATAGTAATTGTTCATACCTTCTAGTTATGATCACTTATGATGTAAAATAGAATTCTAGTGGAGTTGTTTGGATTGCCAGGTTCTTTGTTCTTTGAGTAGGTTCACTGGAGTATAATTTTGTTTTAGTTAAATTTGAAATCGTCCTGTGAACGGTTTGGGAGGTAATATAGAAAAAAAGAGAAAGAAAGAGAGAGAAAGAAAGAAAACAGTTCTTTAGAAAAATCCCAGAACTACTTAAGATTTAAAAGGAGAAACCCAACGGTGCCTTCACACATCCCTCCTACTCAGCTAGCTACTGTCTTGTTATCTGGCACTTCTTGCTTAAGACTAGTAGAAGCTCGGCTATCCAACTGTTTGCACATGAAGGCTTACATCTAGCTCTAATGAACTAGCGAGGCAGGAGTAAAGCCGGTTGTGATAGTTAAGGTTATGTGTCAGCTTGGCTGGGACACAAGTCTCAGTGGTTTGACAGTTAGGTGATTGACAGTTTGGCAGTCATGTAATAATATAATTGTCTTCCATTTTGTGATCTGATGCCATCTTCCTTTTTTGCTTAACAACAGTTGATTTTTTTCCCATACTGACCTAGTTTTTAGATCTTTGGAACTTAACTCTGTAAATCAATCAAGAATGAGTATATTATAAAATAGACCTGTTCCATAGGTTTTTGGGGCCGTATTTGCTAGATCTTTCTCCCATGGTGCTGCTGAATGTTTTTGAACTGCCAACCTTTAGATTAGCAATTGTAACCAGAATAGTGCCTGCAGCCATTGTGCTGTGTTAGCTATAAGCTAGGCAAATATGATGAAGCTCAAGCACTTATTGCTATAAGTAAATCTCACCTTTAATAATCATATTATACAACTGGAGAAGTGGGGAAAAGCTTAAATCCCTGATAATAATACAATGATAAATCCTGAAGCGTGGGGGTGGAGGGTGGAAGGAGCCGCATGGACATGGGAAGAAACATGTTTTGTATGACTGGAGGTCATATTTGGGAGTGGTAGTAAATAAGACCATGTTCAGGCTCAGGTACAGATCCCAGAGACCTCGTCTGTCACATACAAGAAGGTGGGAGTCCTATAATGGGACCACCGAGTCTGTCTGATGGCCTTTGAGGGCTGATGAGGGAGACAGCCCAGAGACTGTCCGGGGAAGTTGAAGGCTGAGGATGCCTGGTCCGTGGACATTTTGCACTCAGCACAGCTGTCCCTGACTTCCTGCCATGGTGCCCTTCTACTTGGTGGACCCCGGACTGAGCAGAGGCAGCAGACACAGGAGGCCAGCTGAGCCACACATGAGATGAACACAGTACAGGGATGTGTCAAGGAAGACGCCTGTCTGGTCTCCCTTCACTTCTGCCTTTTGTGGGGCTGGTCTTTGTTTGTTTAATCATTTGATTTGGGTGCTCTTACAACTCTTGTTATAATCCATACATCAGTTGTATCCAACATATTTTTACATATATTCCATCATTCTTTTCTAGACATTTACTTTCCATTGAGCCTTTGGGATCAGCTCATTTTTTCCTCCCCACCCCCCCCAACCACCTTCATGACCCTTGATAGATTATAGATTGTTAATTATTCATTTTGTTCTTTCTTATACTCATTGTACTCCCTATTTCCCTGAGCCCCTGCTTTGCACCTAGGTGGTCATTAATCTTGTTACTCTCTATACAAATCTACCTATCTTGGTTGTTGGTTTTTTTAAATCATTTTATTGGGGGCTCATACAACTCTTATCACAATCCATACATACATCAATTGTGTAAAGCACATTTGTA
>NW_022105855.1:2174027-2175622 GCF_000313985.2 Echinops telfairi
CACTGGTCCTGAAGGGATCATCCGCCCTGGATTCCCTGTGTTTCCAGTTCCTATCTGTACCAGTGTACATCCTCTGGTCTAGCCAGATATGTAAGTGTGGGTGTGTTTTATATGCTTCTGTGAGTGGGGGAGAGAATGCTGTTAGAAATCCAACTCAAAAAAAAAAGAAATCTAACTCAAGGAGTTACTCAAGATAAGTACTTTATGAGATTTTGAGGAGCTTGTTTAAGGCTTAATTAAAAAAGTGTAAATGGAGATGCACTGCCTTCTAAGTAGATGTAACATGTTATTTGTGTGTATTTTGGTAGTAATTTATATATATATAAATATATATATATAATTTTATTGGGGGCTATTACAGCTCTTATGACAATCCATACATCAAACATATCAAGCATATTTGTACATATGTTGCTATCATCATTTTTGAAACATTTTCTATCTACTTGAGTCCTTGGTCCAGCTCCTCCCCCCCCTGTGAACCCTTGATACTTTATAAATTATTTTTATTTTCATATCTTACACTGCCTGCTGTCTCCCTTCACCCAAGTTTCTGTTGTTTGACCCCCTGTGGGGGTGGAGGTGGTATTATACAGTATTATACGTCAATCATTGTGATCGGTCCCCCCTTTCTCCCCCAGCTTCCTCCGCCCTCGTGGTATCACTACTCTCACTAAGGGTTTTAACTGTCCTGGATTCTGTGTGTTGTTAATTGTAGTTTTTTTTAATAGTAGATCAAATATTAAATATCCCCTACAATCCAAATATCTCCAGTTCCTGAGTTTGGATTTGGGCAGCAAGCAATACTTGGTTGGGAAAACTGGGTTTTGTTTTTCTCGGAGAAGATGAGAATGCCTTTGTGTCGTGATAGGTTTTTCTTAACCACGTGCTGGCAAGATTGTGACTTCATGAAGGTCACAGAAGAGGTCATTATAAGAAGGCCTAGGAAAAACTGAGTTCTAAAGTGGAGCCTGGCTAAAAAGCCTTCATGCTAGCAAGATGAACAGAAGAAGCCAGGGATCAGCGATAGTTATGGGAACCTTGACTTACTACTCCAGGGAATCCCAAGGCACACTATAAATACATCTTTATAGAAAATAAAGAGAATATTTATAGAGAATATTTGTAAGGGTATGGGTGGTGAATAAAATTAAACAAAAATGTAAAAAGCAAAGTGCATAGTGGGAAGTTATAAAGGTAATTTTACAATCAACCACCCTAGCTCAAAAGGGCTGCATTTACCCAGTGGCAGAGCTCTGAGGGCTGGGGGAGGAGGCGGAATAGAAACAGGCATCATGGCGATGGCGGAAGGAGTGGTGGTCTGCCGCAGGGATTGCAGTGGGTGAGTGGAAACAAAGTGTGTATGAATTGCTGACTGGAGACCAATGGTCTGCTCTGTAAACTTCCACGGAACTCACAAGCAACAGTTGTTTTTAAAAATGGCAACAACTGGACAAAAAAATGTGAGAAGAAAATAAAGGGACCAAGGCCCTGGAGGGACATGGGAGTGTGGGAGGTAGGGGAAGGTCAGGAGGGTTGGCCAACCTAGGGACAAGGGAACAACAAATGGTTCAAAACCAATGGTAGGGAGGGGA
>NW_022105855.1:2176848-2178853 GCF_000313985.2 Echinops telfairi
AGAAAGGAAAATGAGATGATTCCGGGAACCCAAGAGGAAAGCGAATTTTGGGAATGATGAGGGCAACAAATGTATAGGTGTGCTTTACACAATTGATCTATGTATTGTGATGAATTGTATGAGCCCCAATAAAATGATTTTTAAAAAAAGAGCTCCATTTGAGTTCCTTAAAAAAATGTTCAAGAATTGTGAAGACCTTTTAGAAATTATTCTAGCTAATTCATAAAAAAAAAAAAAATTACCTAGGTTTTCATCTCAGTGATTGAACCCATTGAATGAATACCCATTGAATGTATGTGTACAGGAATATGTGTATAGAACTTTATATTAAAATGCATATATATGTATGTACATGTGATGTAATATATAATACACAGTATCTATGTATTTGTGAAAATGTATAATAATCTTAATTGTAATCTGAAATAGCATTAAAATAATATTGATTTTATAATGGAAATAAATAAGGACAAAATTACAATTTTCCATTAAAAAAAAGGCAACAACAAAGATAAAGGTAATTCTAGAAAGAAATTTTAACTTGGTCCATTTTATTTCGAACCAGCAGCATGTGCTCCCAGCTCACAGTTCTTTGCATTCCCTTTTTACTCCTGTGGATAATGGTCTGGGCTTGATTTTGCTTGCTACGGACTTTAAATCTTCGTGAGGATTCCTTTTGGCTCCACCAAAAGAAAAGGAAAAAATTCACAGAATGGGAGATGGGGAGCAGGGAACAACACTATTGGCTATCTGAAAGTTAAGGAAGGGTGGGATAAAGAGAAGACTCGTAGTCAGACAAGCCAAGAGTCAGTGTTGAGTGACAGCCACATGGCTCTTAGCGGTCAGCAGCTGGAGAAAAAGGACACGAGCAGGGGGATCCATGCGCGTCTGGGATCTGGTGTTTCTTTGTTAAATGGTTTTGCACTGGGGCGCACAGGAGACAGATGTATCTCTGTGCCCGGTGTGGATTTATAGTGTGTGTGATGACTCCAATGTCTATTCTCAGGTGGGTTTGCAGAGTTCTCCCGGTGTTTCCCTGGCCTCTGTGAAGGAAAGTCCGCTCTAGTCCCTACCTGCATTTCTCAGCCCTGCCTTCCTGTCGCCAACATCGGACCAACCCGAATTCTCCCCAATCTTTACCTGGGCTGCCAGCGAGATGTCCTCAACAAGGTGGGTGCTTTGAAAGTATCCTTCTCTGCAGGGCTTGTGGGCAGCAGCTGGGGAAACTGTCGTTTCAAACACACCCCACCCCCAAAAGGAAGCACATGCTCCCCGTGTGACTCCACAGTTACCAGGGGCATCAGACTTCGGAGTGTTACTTGTTTGATGTTGTTGATGGCTCGCAGGAAACCTAAACTGTTACCACAGTTGCTTGGTCCTCCCAGGTCTTAGAGACATGGAGTAGGACAAGGTTTCTCCTAAGTTTGGCCTTGTTTGCTTCGGGTATTCATTGTTCTGCTGTAAAACGTGGTCACCAAGCAGCATGTATACTTCTCTAGGCTGCCACTCCCTGAGTGGTTATCTGTTTTAAAATGTGTTTATTTGGTGCCACTCACTAGAAGGAGCTCAGGCTGGGCCCAGAGGGAAGCAGAGACCTCGGGCTGCAGAAAGAGGGGAGAGTGTGGATTTCGCTGATGAGGACATGAGCCCATACTGAACAAGGTGTGCCCTGAAGGCTGGAGGACGCATTAGACGCAGGCACAGAACCAGTGGTCCAAGTGTGGCAGTGGTAGTAGAGCTAGGTGGTCTGACTCAGCAACTTCTGTGCTCTCAGTCAGAAGGCCTGTAGAGCAGCCCTCTAATTACCCAGAAAAGGGACGTTTCTCCCCAGACACCATTCAGGTGTGGGTGATGTACAAGTACTATTTTCTTGTATGAAGGGAAGTACCTTAACATTTTCTCGTTGATTAACTTCTTTCCTGGAAAAATTGGTCTGACTGAAAACTAAGCTTTCAGATGGGCTTTCTGTAGCACGTGGAAGCAAGGCTTTCCAAGAGCAAAACAG
>NW_022105855.1:2180163-2182006 GCF_000313985.2 Echinops telfairi
TAGAGTGATGTCAAGTCATGTGGGAATCTTCAAGGATTGCCAAACCCACAGATGTTGAAAGGAGACGAGAACCTTCCCCTCGAACTGGTGCCCTGGATTTGGATTTCTATCCTCCTAGAGAGGAAATAAATTGGTTTGTTAAAGCATTCCACTTGTATTATATCTGACATAGCAATACCAAATATAACTAAACCAAACCCACTGCCATCAAGTCGATTCCGACTCATAATGACCCTTTAGGCTAGGGTAGGGCCCGGTAGGTAAGGTTTCTGAGGCTGTCCATCTCTGTGGAATCAAGCTGCCTGGGTACTCCCACAGGGTGGGCACTGCCCACCTTCAGGTTTGCAACCCAGCCCTTCATGCACTACAGCCTCCCCTGCGCTGCTTTTAGATAATTAAGACAGGTGGCAATGTGGCATTCCCACTGCTCTTGTTTGTTCTCAAAACTACTTCTTCCAAACTGTTCCTTGACACTATGTTGATAACGTGCCTGCTCTTCACATGAGCTCTGCCTGTCTGAGATTTGTGCTTGTACTGCGCTTTCCTGGCATGGCCCCAACAATAATAGTGCCTTTGAGCGTGCATTGTTACGGATCCTCTTTTGCAGATAAGCAAACTACACCACAGAAAGCAGACTTAATTTCCAGAAGTCACGTGCCCCCGAGGCAGAGCTGAGGAGGCTTTACTGAAACAGATTGAAGGGGGGACTTCCTCGTCAGAAGGACCCCAGTAAAACAGAACAGGTCAGCAGGTGATTCCACAAGCAACAGCTCTTCTGGGACTTTCGCCATTACACAAACAGCGCATTCATTTTGCTGTATACCTTTTCCAATTTCAACAAAAAATGGTGACAACTGCCCAGAAAGTGACAGCAGTTCAGGGTCATTGTCTAGTGTGAACTGACTTCTAAACGGATACATGTGCACGTGGATGCCTTGGGAAGAAACACTAGTCGGGGGAGAGTGGGTTGATGGAGGTTTATGGGAAACACAACTTGGGCTAGAGCTCAGGGAGTGGTTCCATGAGCTAAGAAAGTTCCCTCGGAGCAGATCCGTGTAGATTAGGGTTGGCGAGAAAGAAGAATGCACAGAGAGACTGGAAAGCTTTGAAAGCGACCCGTAGAAGTTTATGTTCGGCCTTTAGATTCATCGCTGGCAAGAGCCTTCGTGCTGAAGGGAATTTTAGGGATCATTGTGTCAGGCTGCTTCAGTTGATGAATGAGGAAACCCATCTTCCAGGAATGTTAAATGACTTCCCCAAGGTCAGCCAGCTGCTGAGTGTAAGAGCCAGATGTGCGGTTTGCAGCTCAAGCCCAAGGCCTAAGCCACAGCCGCTGGGCTCCTGATCTCATAGACGGTGTAAACTACCCAGCCTTCTGCTCACCCCCGACTCACTTTCCCGCAGCAACACTGTGCTTGAAGAAATCCTGAGAGGCAGATTTTGTATTCTTCCTTAGAGGAGGACACTTCTTTTTCTTAAAACAGAAGCTGAAGTGTTAAATAAAAATACAAATAAACCCCACAAGCCCACTATTTTTATTTTTAAGTAAAGAGCCATTAAAACAATGTTGAAAGCTTCCGTAGGATGACCAGATATTGATGAACTCAGAATGCTTGCCGGGCGGGCGCTGCCGGGCGGATGCAGGTCAGAGCTTAGGACGCCTGGTTGGGTGTCCTGCGCTGGGACCCTCAAGGCAGCAGCAGGGCTTTTCCCCGTGGGGCCGCTAGGGGGGTTCAAACTGCTGGTCTTTTGGTTAGCAGCCAAGTGGTTAACCTTTACACCACTGGCGCTCCTTATTTGAAATGCCTAGCCCCTTTATATTGTTGCATTAACCTCCGTAATA
>NW_022105855.1:2182826-2200380 GCF_000313985.2 Echinops telfairi
GGGGAGCATTAAAGAACTAGAGGAAAGTTGTATATATTTCATCTGTACTACACTGCACCCTGACAGGTTCGTCTCCTCCCCGCGACCCTTCTATAAGGGATGTACAGTTGCCTACAGATGGGCTTTGGGTCCCTACTCCATATCGCCTCCTCATTCACAATGATATGATTTATTTGTTCTTTGATGCCTGATACCTGACCCCTTCGACACCTTGTGATCACACAGGCTGGTGTGCTTCTTCCATGTGGACTTTGTTGCTTCTCAGCTAGATGGATGCTTGTTTATCTTCAAGCCTTTAAGACCCCAGATGCTATATCTTTTGATAGCCGGGCAACATAACCTTTCTTCACCACATTTAATTATGTACCCGCTTGGTCTTTAGCGATCGTGTTGGGAAGGTGAGCATCATGGGAATGCCAGTTTAATAGAACAAAGTGTTCTTGCATTGAGGGAGAACTTGAGTGGAGGCCCAATGTCCATCTGCTACCTTTATACTAAACTTTTAAGTATATGCACATAGTTCTATTTTCCCATCATCATATGTAAATATATTTACATATGTACATGCCTGTATTTAGACCTCTATAAATACCCTTTGCCTCCTGGTTCTTTCCTCTATTTCCTTTTACTTTCCTCTTGTCCCACCATCTTGCTCAGCCTTCATTTGGGTTTCAGTAATTCCTCTCGGTTAAATTGCCCTTGATCAAGACTTCCCAGGCCTCCTACACCCTCCTCGCCATTGATTTTGGGGAACTTGTTGTTCCCTTGTCCCTGGGTTTGTTAACACCACTTCCTTTCCCCCGCCTTCCCCTCTCCCATGTCCCCCTGAACCGTCACTCCCATTCTTTTCTCCTCTAGATTGTTTATCCAGCCTATCTTATCTAGATAGACCTGCAGAGATCCTAATATGCACAAAAAACAAGAAAGAGCAAAAGAAAGCAACAGAAGAAAACACAACAACAACAAAAACCCAACGACAAATAAAAGAAAAGCCTGTAAATAGTTCAGGTTCTGTTTATTGACCTTTAGGAGTGTTTTCCAGTCAGGCCTGATGGGCCACCATGCCCTGGCCCCACAGTCTATTTTTGGTATTCCCTGGGAACTTCGTTGCTCTGTTCCCCTTGCTGCTCTGTTGCACTCCCTAGTGTTTTGCCTCGGTGTGGTGGGGTCAGATAGGGCACAATTCACGCACCGTGTCTCCAGTGTTCCCCATCGTGCTATGGCTCAGTGCTGGACGTCGTGTCTCGTAGTGGGGCCCGGCCCTGTGGTCCTCACTGTGCATTGGCTGCTCTGAGCAGGCATATCATCCTCAGGGCTTGGTGGGCCAGGATGTGTTCCATTCTCTCTTCCTCCCCCTTCATTTGCTCCCGTGTGCTCTGATCGGACATGTTCCTTTTCCTGAGCTGTAGCTTCAGTGCTGTCCTCTGAAATAAATTCTTGCAGGGGCAGGTGTCCACTTAGTTGGGATTGGGGCTGGCCCCTCAGACCTCTCTACTGGTTCCCTGCTTCATGCCGGCATGTTGCATTCACATCTTGGAGCACTGGGTTGAAGTCTAGTCCCTCTTTCCCTGTGGAGATATAAAACATACCCTCCCCTTGGGTGGGTGAGTGCCCTATTCCCTCACTACCCATGTCTTTTGTGTGTGTGTGTGTACCATTTCATTTTTGACAACTTCCAGTTTTCCTAGACTTGTACTCTGTACATTCCATGTGTAGCTTGTGATTACATGGAGGGGTCGAGGTCGGCCTCGGTGAGATGACAGCATTTGAACAAACTCTTGAAGGAGGTCAGCGAGGGAGGTACATGGATATCTGGCAGAGAAGAAACAGCCAATGCGAAGACGAGATTGTGTCTGGTTTGTTAAAGAAATAGCAAGGAGACCAGTTTGGCTCGATAACAGAAGCTAGGAGAGGAGTCAGAAAGCCAACAGAGGGCACAGACTTTGTAGGACCTGTGCAGATGTTAGCCTTTACTTGGAGAGAAAGGGGAAGCTTGTGGAAGAGTCAAGGAGTGAACGATCTGACTTGCATTTTTTAGGACCACTTTGGCTCTTGTATTGAAAATGGACAGAACTCCCTTTAGGATGGGAGCTAGGAGGCAGTAAGAGGACTCGGTGAAGTGGAATCAAGGTGGGATCAGTGGTGAGAAGTGACGGGATTCTGGTTGTAATTTAAAGAGTTTGCCAGTAGTATTTTCTGATAAATTACATGGTGAGGGTGTGTGCAAAAGAGACCCAAGGAGCCAGGAAGACGCAGTTACTACTCATGGACCCAGGCAGGAAACAGCCTGGCACGGTAAGTTTCAGGTGCAGCAGACGTCTCATTGGAGAGGCTGGGTAGGCAGTTGGATGTGTGGACTCCGGGCGAAGTTCTTGAAGGAGGAGGCACAAATGTGTGGGAACTACTCACATACAGATGGTCTTTAATGGCATAAGAGTGGGTAAAATATCTAAGAGGAGGATAAAGATGGAAAAGAGAAAAGAACCAGAGTGCGCCCTGAGATGTAGGTACTCCTGCGTGAAAAGCGAAAAGCGAGAGAGAGCCTGCAGGTAGAGGGGAGGGGACCCCAAAGAGAGGGAGAGGAGCAAAGGATGGCGTGGGCATGCGGGTGGGAGAGCAAGGGGAGCACTGAGAAGTGGCCTAGGGTTGGTGCTGTGGGCTCCCTGGGTGGGGTGGTGGGGTGAAAGCCTGACGGGAAGGGTTCAGGGGCTCACAGGCGGAGGAGAACTGGAGGTGACAAGTGCATGCAGCTCCTTCTAGAAACTTGGTATGAAAGAGAGCAAAAAAATGGGACCCAGCTGTAAGGAAAAGTGGGCACAAGAGGAAGGTACTTTGAAGATGGGAGAGTGGCTTATTTGATGGCTGATGAGAGAGATGATCCAAAAGAGTGGAAATTTGCCTGGAGCATTGTGAGGATTGATGGAGCCGGGGGACTCGGATGGGCTGGGATTTATTGTACAGGTAAAAGGAAGGCTTTGGGAACAAGGACAGTTCATTCCTAACAACAGGAGGTAAGTATGAGAGGGCTTTCAAAGTTTATGGACAAATGAAATGGAACGATAATGCAGTGTCTCCACCAATTTGTGGAAGTCCCCGCATATGTATAGATACAAGTGATGGGAGGAGGGCAAATGTGGTGATGGAAGCCTTTCCAAAGGTGCTTCTGATCGGTTCCACTTTTCTCAGTGACTAGGAAGCAGGATCGCTTCTCGCTCACAGGCCACGGGGGAGGGGGAGGTCGAGACTGGAGAGAAAGGGGCTGGGTGAAGTGGCTCTAGGAGAGGGAGGGAGGGAGGGAGAGGGAGCTGGCCAGGGAGATGGAGTGCTGCCGAGAGGCAGGAAGTGCCCGTGAGATCTGGCCGCACTCAGCAGCATGGGTACAAATGTGGAGCAGCCGAGAGTGGCATTTCACCGGGGTGTCCTCTTGCCAAGGTTGTGTAGAGAAACGGTAGGGGGGCAGAAGATTACGGTCAAGTAAGGGGTGATGGCAATGATTGACGTAGAACTGCTTGTTGATTTGGGAGGACAGACATGGGGATGGTAGGCAGAGACAAGAGGAAGGTACTTGAAGGCCAAAGGAGAAAGCTAAGTTCCCCAGTAGAAAACATCTTAACAGACTTAGCACAAAGTTGAGGTAAATATTAAACAGCCTCCGATGACCACTCTCTAGAAGTCTAAAGATTATGATGTTGAATTATGGGACAGAGCAAATACGCCACTGTGTACGATTATACAACATGCCGCCGAGACAAACCTGAGTGAACGACATAAACGTCTCTTTGTAATTGACATCCATTTGTGAATAAGAACAATCATTATTTTATAAAACAGCCAGGCCCATTCTATGTAATGGCGATTCCATCCCAGTTTGACTGTCAACAAACATCGACCTAAGATACCCTCTAGACCAAATATATGTATGTTTCAAGAAATGTCAAGAAAAACAAATCTAGAAAACGAGTCAACAGCATAATTAGATGAAGGTTCAGTAGAAACCTCCTTAATGAATTGAAGGGTTTCCCTGACACACGCCTGCCTGGCTGATGCCCCAGCACGTGAGCACCTGCCCCTCGCTAGCTTCAGGCCACTTGCTTAGCACTTCTGCCTGGGCCACTTGGGTTGTCTGCTTACCAAGCATCAGTTGTGTGTGTTTGTTTGTTCTAAAACCTGTTTAAACCAGTGTGCTTTTCATGAAAATTAGGTTCACTAATTAAATATTACATATGCTGATGAAATAGGAGTGAGGGAAGAGAATTCTTTTTCTGTGACTTGCAGTTAAACATTTTGAAAAATTCAGGGAAGGCAAATTGCTGTAGATTTTTCCACCTGGCAGATTAGGTTGGGGTGAGACAGTGGTAAAAGTATGTGGGGTGGGGAGTGGTGGGGATAACGTAGAAAGATGTTGTGCTGATGTTGCTTTCCAAGCTCTTACTCCCCTTGAAGGAATGGGAACCACGGAGGTTGATGATGCACTGCGGATGGGGGATGTGTTTAAAGGCTCTCATTAGCCAACTGATCAAAGCCATGGTACTGCGGCCAAAGTTAGCAAACGAACATGTACGCGCATCTAGATTACAATCGCATCCTTTAAGTGTGCATTGTATTGTTTCTGTAAGCCCCGTGACTACCGGCCCACTTAAGCATGGTCTTTAAGTCTGGAGCCAAATGACGTTGACATTTTCTCTGGTAATAATATCAGGCACTTTCCTGTGTTTAACTCTGGCCAGGTATTATCAAGTCACATCTTACTCTACAGAGAATTTTTCAGGTAACAGCTGGAAATTTAATAAATTATCGATTTTTTTAAAGTAAGATTTTTATAAGTCACATTTACTATTAAAGTTATTCCATGTTCTCTCATTTTGTTTTGTATTTAAAATATCTGTTGTATAAGAAAACATGAATAATTCCATTCAATCCAACACAGTAATGTGTGATTTGTAGAGTTTACCGGTTAACTAAAGTAATTTACCGGTTAACTAAAGTGATTTTAATGCATCTTTTAAGGCACTTTTTTTAGTGAGGAAGCTTGAGCTTGGCTTTTGGGTTTCTCAAACGAAATCCCAGCTGGCTCTTTCTCATCCCCTTGCGTGCGGGGATGGTGGATGGCAGCGGCAGCCTGAGTGGCACGGTGACTCCCGGCCATGCGGGCTTGGCGGATGGCCGTGGCAGATTAGATGTGGGAGTGGCAGGAAGACTAGCACTCTGATGCCCATGACTGCAGTCGAGGGAGAAGAGGAACAGATAAGCCATAATTTCCAACCAGTTCATTAGTGAATGAAGCCAAATCAGAACAGACCCGTACTTTGAAAATTTGGGTGATGCCTAATGAGAGCTGCATCAAGGGGAGGAATCTATAGACTAGTTACTTCATTGTTCCATCTGGATTTTAAGAAAAGTTATTAGAATCTGGTGATTAAGAGGGTAGATTGTGAAGAGATATATACTTGGACACACCACTTCATATCTGAGTGACAACATTAACCTCTCTGACTTTATTTGTAAAACGAGGGTAATGATAAACTAACCAAACTCGACTCATAGCGACCCTTAGGACAGAGGAGAAAGCTGGCCACCAGGGCCCTGGGGTAGTAGTAGTGCCCATGTGAAAGGGAATTTGGGATTTTGAGGATTGGATGAGACCTTCAACTTAAAGACTTAGTACAGTTCTTGGCATTCCCCAGACCCCTAGCAGTGTTGATTCTGACTCGTAGCAACCCTACCGAACAAAGTATGGCAGCCCTGTAGGGTTTCCAGAGCTGTAAAATACCTTTCTAGAAGCAGACCGCCTCCCACCTCCTTCTCCTGCGGAGCGACTGGTTGGTTAAATCATCCGCTTCGTAGTTAATAGTGAGTGCTTAGCAATTGCGCTAGTCGGCTTCCTTCTCCTGGCGCATAGTAGTCATTACTTTCTAGATGCCAACGTTTCATAATATCACCGTATTATTAAAAGTCCTTTACTACAGTTGCCTAGCAAATAGTTTTGATTAAGTCATCTTGGCTCACTAAGTGTTCGTTTCTATAAAACACGGGTGATCCAGCTTCTTGTCAGCATACAGTGTTTCATTCTTTCTATTGGGAAATCAGGTTTGACGGTCACCATTTGGACATAGGATGTATTTTGCCCTCAGTGAGAATTGCCTGCTGTGATTTGATTGTCTGTAGTAGATAATAAGGAGTGCCGGCAGCACTGCCAGATAAGCATTGGACCACTAACTGCAAAGCCAGCAGTTCAAACCCACCAGCTACCATGGAGGAGAAAGATGAGGCTACCCACTTCGGTAAATACTTAAGCCTTGGAGCCCCGATAGAGGGCTATGAGAGTCAGAGTGCACTTGAGGGCACCGGGTTCCGTATGGTAAATCACACGGTTAGCGCTTGGCCTTTCTCCCAGAACCCCCCACATTGCTTTCATTTTTGCATTGGATGCAGAGGGAATTAATACCTTTCTTTACTTTTACCTTAATGAATCTTTGCGGTATCGCTTATGAAGAGGGAGAAGTGGTGTGTGAAAGGGAACCAGAAAATGGCTCCTGTCTTCCAGTGCCATCCCGAGAAAGTCTAGAAAACGCGGTCTTAACTGCAGTGTGTCTTTGTGTTCTTCCGTGTGAGATACTGACCGTCTACACCCTGTGGCCGGTCAGCTGACACTCAGTGTGGCTGTGGTTCACCCATAGGAGAGCAGATGTGACCTTTGCTTTGTGTACCGGAGTTTAAAGGTTGTGGTAAACACCATTGAAATTTCCATAGCCTGATTATTAACTAAGCAGACGCTAATGAGAGCATCAGCAGACTCCGGCTCTGGCACAGCTGATGAGTGCTGGGCAGGCTAGGAAGCCTCAGAGCCTCTTCTCGACTCACGTCAAAGTCATCTCAGAGTTGGGAGAGGGTGTTACTACCCAGCCAGTTGCTTACGGCCATCCTTTGGATACATAGAGAGTATTTACCAGCCAGGAGCATTTGGGAGGCACAAGTGAAGAGCTGAGGGAGCTGACGGGCTGACCGAGTAAAGCCGGGTGTGCAGGCATGCCTGCTGGTACGTGGTAGATGGGGGTCAGTTGAACGGACAATGGAACGCAACCTCATACCTGGTGCTGAAGGTGGAAAAGTAAACCAGACCTGATCCAAGGTCATGGTCATGACTTCACTACCTGGGAGAGGAGCCAAGAAGTGTTCGTGAATTAAAAGACACTGGGTGGTGCTGCCCTCGTGGCTTGGGCAGAGCACTTTGGAAGGATGGAAACGGGAATGTTAATTTCCACCAGTTCATCGGCTCTACATGCAGTAGAGAAAGTGCTACGGAAGTCACGGGGAGGAGAAAGCAGGGATGTGGTCGGCACAGGAACGGCGCTGGCAAAGGTGCCCCAGAGTTGGACATCCTGCGAGGGTGCAGGATTGGTGATTCTCTGTGTGGAACCGGAGCCGCAAACTCGATAATACGGGCTTTAAAGATGGTATATGGTTGGCGCACTTAGCCCATGCTTTATTGATCAAAAGATTAGAAGTGGTTTGGAATATGACATTGAAAGGGCAAGACTACCAATAGGCGGAGAGGTCTTCCATGGCTCTTTGAGAGCTGACCACTGGGCAGTGACTGGGCGAGTGAGAAGGGTCTACTCGCTGAGGTGGAATGGAAAGGATTTGGCAGCCACCTGGAGGGGTTGTGAGGGAGAGAACGGAGTTGATTATCCTGTTTTCTAGCTTGAGTGGCTAGAGGAGTGTTGTCACCGGCAACTAATTTTGGGAGTAAAAGAGAGGAAACAGAAGTTTGGGGACAAGAAGGGAAGGGAGAAAAGTACTTGGTTTCTGATGTTTTGAGTTTGAAGGCCCTGTGGACATCCCACTAGCATGTCCAGGAGGAACTGCACATCATAAGTTGGGAATTTAAGAGAAAAATAGGTGTATGTGTATAAAGGGGGGATTCAAAAAGTCCCTAGAAAATGGAATTAAAAGGTAATAGAGTTTTTCCAGAGCTTTTTGAAGCTCCCTTGTATATGAGTAGCTATTACTATGAAAGCCAAGGACATGGAGTCTGTCTACAGGGAGCAGAGAGAACAATGCCTAGCACTGCATCTTAGAGAACCACCATTGTGTTCAGCGTGAAAAGATGGTTGATTGTGTGTGCATGTGCATATTCTAAAGTCACTAAAATGTCTTGGTGTCTTTCATATTGTTTGTTCCATTTCTTTCATCATGAAAAGAACGGACGGCTGACTGTACTCTAAATGCTGTGTGATCTTCAAGAATGGCACTGCAAATAGCCTTTTTGGCCCTTTAATAGTCACGTGCATTCAACTTAAGCCTCTTAATGGTTTTGCTGCTGGGTTTTCAGATTTCACGAAATGAATGAACTCTGGTTATTTCACGGCACTTGGTCACTTTTATCATCATATGAAGCTTTCTTCTTTCCAAATGATCACATTAGTGTATTATTAGTCAGCTGAATCCCTTTTCCCTCCGTAGGAGCTGATGCAACAGAACGGGATTGGCTATGTGCTGAACGCCAGCAATACCTGCCCAAAGCCGGACTTCATCCCCGAGTCTCATTTCCTGCGCGTGCCTGTGAATGACAGCTTTTGTGAGAAGATCTTGCCCTGGCTGGACCGATCAGTGGATTTTATTGGTAAGTGGCTCCAGTAATATTACAGTTCCTCTTGTCCAAGGAAGCGCTTCCCTTTTTATCTTTAGAGAAAAAGACACTATTGAAGAGATTCTAAAAATCTGGAATGGGAAAAAACCAAAACCTTATATTGCTTCTCTTCGTTAGTCATCAAAGGTGTGGACTGTGCAGTCCCTCAGGGACTGGCCCGATAGCATCCTAGCTAACTTAGCACTGCGCAGTGTGTGTATTTAACCAGCGTGGAATCCGGTAAAGTTCGGATAGGATCTGTGATGAGGTACAAACTGAAAATCAGTTTAACTTTGAAACTGGATTTCCCACCCGACCTTTTCAAACCTCATGAAAGACTAAGAAACGTTGATGGATTCCTGAAACTGTTTTTGCCTTCTACTCTGTTTTCTGGGAGAAAGGTGGCATTTTTCTGCTTCCATAAAGAGTTACAGACAACTCAGAGACCCAAGGGGCACTTCTCGTCTGTCCTCCAGGGACGCGACAAGTCAGAATGAACTTGACGGCAGTGAGTTTCAGCTGTGCTGACCTAGGATTTCTCCAGAACCACCACATTTCCAGTCATTACGCCAGGCCATTTCTCAACCTCAGTCCAGGTGCCACCAGGTTCAAGCAGTCTTATAACTGAATTGAATAGAGTCACAAATTCACACGCACATTGGGTCACATACACAGTCTGATCTGTACCGTAGCAGGGGCATCAAAAAGCTCCTGGCAAAATGGAATTCAAAGATGATGGAACTGTCCTGCAAATGGTTAGGAACACCCCCCCCTCCCCCCATACGTGATAGTCCACTCACCGTCCTGTTCTGTTCTGGAGCTTCCCTGACTCCAGGTCCAGTGGAGGACTATTCATTCAGCTTTTACCTCTTTAAAGATAATGATGGTGGCTAATGTTTCCATTGTGTGTCACATTATTCTGCAGAACATTTGGCTCTAATCTTAGCCAAAACTACAATTTCGGGATCTTTTTATGAGGAAACATGAGTCCTTCAAATCATTACAATGACCACATTTTAGGGGAGATAATAGAAAATAGATACTACGATAACGCTGTCTCCACCTTATTTTCTTCTTTCATAGGAGCTCATGCTATGTTACTAATTCATATAAAAGGAATTTTACCATGTTCCAAGCAGATTAAACACACACACATATCACATGTAAAGTGCTAAAGTGAGAGTTGAACCCTTCTGGCCCTCAGCTGTCCTGTCCGTAGTGATAGGGAGAGAATGTTCCCAGCCTCCTCCGTAGAATGACTGTGATCTATGCAGATGAGCTTTCTTCTGAGATGTGCAGATGAAAGGCATTGAGTAAGTGGAACACAGTTGGCGTTAAGCATGCCCATTCTTGGTTTGACTCCTACAGAAAAGGCAAAGGCCTCCAACGGGTGTGTGCTCGTGCACTGCTTGGCCGGGATCTCACGCTCCGCCACCATCGCCATTGCCTACATCATGAAGAGGATGGGTATGTCCTTAGATGAAGCTTACAGGTGAGGCTGGGCTCGTGTGATCCGGGGCTGGCTTTTCATCTGACCTGAAAGGTGGGGGGATACTTGTGGGCTGATAACCGGGTTGAAGCAGATTGAGATCATTTTAACCTCACTCTGTAGGCTACTGTGGATTTGTAAGTGGTGTCCCCAAGATGAGGGAAGAATGCATGTTTGATTTTCAGGAGCCCTAGGGATGCTGTGTGGTCAGCTTTGGATTGCTCACCACGAGGTCAGTGGTTCAAACCCACCAGCTGTTCACAAGGAGAAAGATGAGACTATCCACTCTTATATAAAGATGTGCAATTGTACAGCACTGTTGGATGCGATTGAACTGTGGAATGTTATGATATCTGTAGGAGCTCCCAATAAAATGATTAAAACTCATATAATAAAATAAGTTTTTAAAAGATAGATAGCCCTGGAGCCACACGTAGAGTCTCTCAACGCGGGTTGAAGTCAATGTGACGGCAGTGGTGGGAGCATGAATTCTATCTAAATGTGTGCCACATTCCTCCTCAGCTAGGTTTCTGTGTTTCTGTTTTAAGTTTAAGGGACAGACAAGTCCAGGCAGTGATCGCTGCCCATTTTGTGACCTTAGTTGTTCCCTCGACTCGGGCGGGGGCTGTCATTTGTTTTGATTGACATGAATACTCATGAGGTCATTTCCACGGTTTCAAGCTCTCACCAGGAGGGAAAAGCCTAGTCCAATAAGCATCACACCCTGTTCACTCATTGAGTGAAATTTCCCACATTCTAGACTTGGCCAGATTTTGCAGCCCCTGGTGGTGTATGGTGGGAAAAGAGGGCTTCCCACTCCTCTGCACTTACTCTCAGAAGCCCGCAGGGCAGTTCTCGCCTGTCCTACAGGACAGCCATGAGCTGCCATTGACTTGATAGCGATGCGTGTGTTTTTCAGGTTGGTAGTGCATGGAGCTGCCCTGAGGGCACAGTGGGTAGTGCTCTGCTACTAACTAGGAGCTCGGTGGTTTGAACCCACCAGCCACTCTGCGGGAAAAGAGGTGGCAGTCTGCTGTGGAACTGGACTGGGCAGGCGCTCCGTGTGCTGCTGGGTGGCAGTGTGGTGGCCGGGCTGGTTGGTGACTGGCTGCCCACACCAGTTCTCAAGACGGCAGGCAGGCAAGGCCCCTGAAGGGCCGGGCGTTGTTTCCAGGCAGGACCTGAGCCCCCGCTTGTCTTGAGGGATAAATGAGGTGAGTGTGCGTGTGAGTGGCTCTCGGGTCAAAAATAGAAACGTGGGACCGGTCAGGACGCTTTGACTTTTCTCTCAAAATGTTACAGTTGAGCCAGTTCTTTTTCAGGTTTTGTTGACTTGCTGGGCTTTGCTTGATTTATAAGGTTTTTCCCCCCTCCTTTTTCGCTGGCTCCCCTGTTCAAATGCAAATTTACAATGCAGCTTCCTTCCAGAGAGATCTTCCGAATGGAATGGTGCAGTCAGAGGGCTAACTCTTCAGTGGTCCCTGAACCTGACTGCACCATTCGGAAGAGTTAGCCCTCCTCTGTCTGCCTCTCAGAGCCTTTGTGCCCTCATGTTAGCTGTGCAGTGTTAGTCTTCGTTTCTTGGCCAGTCACCCAAAGGGGTCCAGTCCAGTCCAGGTGTGAGCCCAGCCTCATCATTTTTTTTTTTGAGTTGTTTAGCTCAACGTTATTTTTTATTTTATTTTATTTTTTTTAATTATTATTATTATTTTAAACATTTTATTAGGGGCTCATACAACTGTTATCCCAATCCATATACACATCAATTGTGTAAAGCGTATTTGTACATCATTTCGCAAAACATTTTCTCTCCATTTAAACCCCCGACATTAGGTCCTCATTTTTCCCCTCCCTCCCCGCTCCCCCCTCCCACATGAGCCCTTGATAGTTTATAAATGGGTATTTTGTCATATCTTGCCCTGTCCGACGTCTCCCTTCATCCACTTTTCGGTTGTCTGTCCCCCAGGGAGGAGGTCACACACAGTTCCATGTAATCGGTTCCCTCTTTCCTACCCATTCTCCCTTTACCCTCCCTGTTTTGCCACTCACACCACTGGTCCTATAGGGCTCATCCATCCTGGATTCCCTGTATTTTCGGTTCCTATCTGTACCGGTGTACCTCCTCTGGTCTAGCCAGTCTTGCAAAATAGAATTCGAGTCATGGTAGTGGGAGCGGGAAGGAAACCTTTAGGAACTAGAGGAAGGTTGTATTTCTCATCATTGTTACATCGCACCCTGACTGGCTCATCTCCTCCCCGAGACCCCCAGCCTCATCATTTAGTACCTGTGTGACTGTGGGCAGTTGCTGTAAGGCCCTCTGTGCGGATCTGTGTGGTGGGGAGGGTTACAGCCACCTGCCTGCGCAGTTGCGTGGATCACCGAGCTCGTGCTGTCCGAGGAGCGTCCTTGTGAAGGCTAGCACACAGACCGGGCTGCAGCGGGGCCCAAAGAGAAGGGACTCTGAGATGGCGGCTCCAGAACTCTGGCCCGCTCCCTTGTTCTCCATCCCTGAAGTGTGAGCTCTCTTGAGGAAGTGCCTAGGGGGACGTGGAAAGCGCACAGTGATGGGACATTGAAGTTGGCCTCCTGCTGACAGGCTTGCCCTTCTCAACTGCAGTAGAGCTTTTGGTCCTTGAAAATGAGGCGGCCACAGGAGCCCAGGCTAGAGCTCTCCACTGCAGAGCTCCTCTGTAGTCTTAGCAATAAGCCATCTCCCTGCCGGTGGAGACCAAACTGTCCTCCAAAGGTTATGTGCGAGCTCTTTCTACTAGTTCCCTAACTCATCTATCCTCAGCTAAAGTATGGGTTGAACATTCAAATGTTGTGTTTTTCTTCTTCTCTTCAATAGATTTGTGAAAGAAAAAAGACCTACAATTTCTCCAAACTTCAATTTTCTGGGCCAACTCCTGGACTATGAGATGAAGATTAAGAAGCAGACTGGAGCCTCAGGGCCAAAAAGCAAACTCAGGCCTGTCCCTGCCGTCTCAGAGGGTGCACAGAAGAGCGAGCGGTCCCTCAGTCCACCCTGTGCCCCCTCTGCTACCTCGGAGGCAGCGGGACAGAGGCCTGTGCAGCCTGCCAGTCTGCCCAGCATACAGCCCGCCCTGCTGGAGGACAGCGCGCTGGTCCAGGCGCTCAATGGGCTCCACCTGTCCTCAGACAAGCTGGAAGACAGCAGTAAGCTCAAGCGTTCCTTCTCCCTGGATATCAAGTCCGTGTCGTACTCCGCCAGCGTGGCAGCATCCTTGCATGGCTTCGCCGCCTCGGAGGATGCTCTCGAGTACTACAAGCCTCCCGGTGCTTTGGATGGGACCAGCAAACTCTGCCAGTTCTCCCCAGTCCAGGAAGTCTCGGAGCAGACTCCAGAAACCAGCCCAGACAAGGAGGACGCCAACATCCTCAAGAAGCCCCAGGCACCCAGGCCTTCAGAGAGCCAGAGCAAGCGCCTGCACTCGGTGAGAGCCAGCAGCAGCGGTGCCTCCCAAAGGGCTGCCTGCTCCCCACTGCACCGGAGTGGGAGCGTGGAGGACAACTCCCACGCCAACTTCCTCTTTGGCCTTTCCACCAGCCAGCAACACCTCGCTAAGTCCGCCGCTGGGCTGGGCCTCAAGGGCTGGCACTCCGATATCTTGGCTCCCCAGCCCTCTACTCCTGCCTTGACCAGCGGCTGGTATTTTGCCACAGAGCCCTCTCACTTCTACTCCGCCTCGGCCATCTATGGAGGCAAGACCTGCTACTCGGCCTACAGCTGCAGCCAGCTGCCCACTTGCAGTGACCAACTCTTCTCTGTGCGCAGGCGGCAAAAGCCAAGTGACAGAGCCGACTCCCGGCGGAGCTGGCACGAAGAGAGCCCCTTTGAGAAGCAGTTTAAACGCCGAAGCTGCCAGATGGAATTCGGAGAGGGCATCATGTCGGAGAGCAGGTCACGGGAAGAACTGGGGAAAGTGGGCAGTCAGCCTAGCTTTTCAGGCAGCATGGAGATCATCGAGGTTTCCTGAGAAGAACGAACAGCACCTGGCACTTGTAGGGACTGTGTGTTTGCGAGATTCCCGGTAAATCTGAAATAGATATATGTGTGTACCGACCTATTTTTTGGAAAATGGAGCTCTGGTGTCAAAGCAAAAGATGGATCCCCACAGTTGGTGTTGCTAAATGTCTGCACTCTGGGAGATGGACCAGCTAACCTCTCTCGGCAAGTGTGGGAAGGGCAGATCGAGGAGATTTACCCCTAGACCGATGAAGGGTAGTTTTATGCAAGGAATTGCTTATCCTCGTGTGTGTGTGTGTGTGTGTGTGTGTGTGTGTGTGTGTGTGTACATACACACACACAAGGTGTTGTTTGTTTTGTCTTGTGTTTGTGGTGTTCAAGGACAGAACCCCTGCCATTTTTGTGTTGTGCTACAAAGAGGTCTCAATACTTGTCCAGTCCCTTCCACAGTGCACCTTAGCGCTGAGACTGAGCCAGCCTGTGGGTCAGCTGTGACCCTGTTAGGGACAGAAACTTAACGGTAAAGCCAAAAGGAATGGTGGCATCGGAAGCTGGTCCACAGACGCCAGCTTGCAGAGAGCGACACAGGCGTCGTGCTCTGGACAGACCGTTAGGGGACTCGCCATGATTGACTTCGAGCATAGCCAGTACCTCAGACAGTAAGGATGGGGTTCCCCACTCCCCCGTCCGGGAGCCCGCTATGTAAGCATTGGGAACAGGGAGGTAGCTAGTCATACTTTTCAGCCCAATCCCAAGTGTTGATGCACAAAATTCCAGTTGGGCCTAGATGGAGACTGTACCTGCCTTTTTGGTGTGTTTTCTTTCCACCATCCTCTCAGCTTTACGAAAAGACGAGGGAGACCATCTAGGGTTCAATCGAACAGCCAGGAACCAGGAAACAGCTGAAACTGGGGCCTAAATAGGCCTCCCTCCCTCTGTAGAAATCAAAGACTTGTTTAAAATGGGACGGTTGGTCCCTTACATAGAGATGAACTGGTTTTCCAGCCAAATGTGAATTTCCTGGGCGTGCAGCAGAGCAGCGGCGCCTTTGAGACCTCAGCCAGAGTCCAGGTTCCCATTTCTGTGTCACGGCCAGGATGCACCTTGTGGACATGCTACCTGTAAGGCAGCATTTTACCGAAAACCACTACAGGGAGAAAGTTGGCAGGAAGATAGATCAAGGGGAGTAAAGATGCTGAGAACGGGCTCCCAAGGAGAGGCAGCAGGGACCTGTTAGGGTTCTCTCTCTCTCTCCCTCTCTGTTTTCCTCTCCCCTCGGCCTGTAAGGAGGGTGGTGTTTCTAGAATTTCCTCAGTCTTTGCCAGGGCTGGGAGACTTCATTAAGTAAGGAATATTCAAAGTGATGAACGAGCCGGTCTTGTTCGGTGATGTTGCTTCGTGGCTGATGGGAGTTGAAAAGCGTTGTCATGAGCCACCTCCAGCCTCTCTGCAGTCGAAGGGACCACGGGCCCTCGCAGCCTGGGAGCTCCCCTCACTGGGTGGACCCCGCGTGGCCCCTGGCGCTGCGGGGTGATTGGAACTAGTCCGCAGGGCGCGTCCATGTCTGCTCTTAAATTTCCTGGCTCGGGTTTTGTCAACGCCTGGGCCTCCTGGAAGCCTTACTGACGCCACCAGTGTTTGGGGCTCTGCGGGGTGGGGCGGGTTGTCCCTGTTCTTTACTGTAAGGGTAGCTAGTTGCTGACTTATATCTCAGGTTTTTCGATGTTTGAGACATGGACCGCGCTTTGACTAGGCGGTGACTTGGCGTTTCCTGTGGTGACGGCGAAGCCCCGCTTGGAATGACGTGATTCAGCACTGCCTGACTGGGTCACCAGGAGGATGTGCTCCATGGACAGGGCTGGTCTCGCACACACAGCGCGCTGCCCCGGGGGTCGAGGAGACAGAGGCAATGCACTGTGAGCCGAGGGACAGCCCTGCGGAGTCATCGGAGTTCGTTCCCATAGAAGCATGTGTTGCAGCTGTCAGTCTTCGATGTAATCCGACCTTCTCAGGCCTCACGCAGCCCTTTTTGATGTGTCACTTGGTGTCACAGCTCTGTGCCCCCAGAGCCTGGTCCCGACGGGCAGACACGATGGAAGCGGTAGCTCCAGCGGTATGTTTGCAGGAGGGCTGGGGACCCGGGTGTGGACGAGAGAGCACTCCTCTCAGCAGAAAGCTGCCTCCCGTCATTGGAGGCTTCCTGGGGCCTATCGTTGTGATGCAGTCACACAGGACAGCCTTTCGTTCTTGATTGCTAACGTCAGATCATCAATTCCTGGAATCGAGACTGCCCTGCCAAGCAGGGGGCAGCGTGGAGGCAGGCCTGGGTGGCCTGGCTGCCGGGTGGCTGGCCCTCCTCCACATGCAATCGTCGGGGAAGCCCCGAGTCTGCAAGGACAATATGGACGGTGATTTTAAAGCGCAAACCTAGACTTTTCTGTGAGAAATGCTGGGAGGTGATGTGGGACACTAAAGCTGGGTGGGAGGACTGTATAAATGTGTTATATGCCTTTGGTGACTTTTGGTGTAAGGCAAGCTGTTGAATGGTTCAGTTGTGCATTTCTTATTTTGATGTGTCATGTATGTTAATATAATGAAATAAAGTCAAAACTGGTACCTGTTTATACATAAATGCGAGAAAGGACCTCTGTTTTCAACTTGACTATAAACTTGGTGGGAACTGCTCTGTCCCGAGTTGGCAAAGGAGGCAGACCCAAAACTTGACCCCCTAGTCTCACATAATGAAGATGTAGCCCCTAACCGAGTGGTGGTGTCATCAGACTTATCATATGCCCCATCTCCTTCACAAGAGCCACTGGATCGTTAGCCAACAGTTTTGTGCCAGCTCATTCTTTAACGTGAGTGGTACCGTGGAGACCAGAAGCACTGGTGAACGGTTTTCTGACTGGTGGTAGGACACACACATGATTCTGTCTTGTGGGAAGCTCGAAGGAGCAATAGTTAGCAGCATGCAGTGTGCATCTAGTGACCTCTGCTAATAAGTGACGCCAGGCATGATGGCCTGACGTACACGTGTGTGGGCTTTCCTTCCTGGAAGCTCCGTTTCATCCGTTAATAAGGAATCATGGATTAAATGAGCAAAACATTTGCCTTCCGTGCAAGCAGCTGCAGCCATGTCTGCGGAGCGCTCAGTGACTCCAGTGAGTTGGCGAGGAAGGCTCTGAATTAGCTTTACAAACGTGAAAGCCAGGAGGCTGAGCCAGACTAGATCCTGCCGGAAAACCGGGCCGTGGGGAATGGGATAGAAGAAGAAAGTGGTCTGATAGCGTGAGGCTTAGGAAAGCCTGAAGGTCAAGCCACTTACCTCCTTCCTTACAAGCTGACGATCACAGGGCCCTCAGAGACCAGCCAGAGCAAGTGGGCATTGCAGGGCTAGCGTGGGTTTGACACCGGTCAGATCAGGGCTTGGACTACTGGGTGGCGGGGG
>NW_022105855.1:2200480-2223457 GCF_000313985.2 Echinops telfairi
GAGGGGTGCTAGGGCCAGGCTGGAATGGGTCGTGGATGAGTAAAGAGCGGATGTGACAAATCGGGCCATGGCTGAGACTACTTGCCAATAGCCTTTTACCATAAAATCTCCACTGGGATTTTATTTAAAATACTCCTGGCTTTGTTTTGTTTTGCTTGTTTCTTAGACACTAAGCAGGGATGGTTTCCAAGTAGTCAATACAATTTGTCTAGGTGCTTTTTCAAACCCTTTGATATCTATAATGAAAGAGGGAAGTTATTTCTAGCATTCTGTGGATCCCATTCATCCTTGAACAGAGTAATTACACTTGGTTATATCTTTAAAGTGTTGCAAAGCCAACTGGAAAATTACAGCACTGGCTTGACGTTGTTTACAAGTCAGTCATATTGTTGCAATTTATGTGCACAGACATCAAATTGTGTTTATATAAAAACAGACGTTTCATTCCTTTGGCTCTAAGCTGAAACACTAGGACCAGTCAGAGAACACCCTCCCACCAGAAATACAGAATGTGACCTTGTAGAAGGAGGTTGCAGGCAAGCAAAGAGGTCACAACTGGGAGAGGACTGGTTCAGCTATGGTCTCGGGGCCTTCATTCAGTCAGTCAGGGAATGAATGACTGTTAATGACTGGATTAACAGCACCTGGTTTCCAAAAGCTTGGAACACAAACCATGCCTCACTATGTAATAAAAAGTAGCACTAGGAATGAACTTTGGTGAAGAAAATCGGATTGGGTCATCAGTAATTTCCATCAGTTTCTTCCAATGGTGGCTGTCAAGTCCTTACCGCATACGGCTGGTTCGGGTAAGCCACGGCCTCTATGCACTGGAGTTGTGGCTCGAAGCTTGTGAACCATGTGGTGGTCTGGCTGTCACTCCGTCACCATGACTTCCAAGTGACACACCTCCCTTGTGTGTCAGACGCTTAGGACGTGAGTTTTAAATGCTTGGTGTGGGACTGAACAGAACCACTTAGCCACCTTCTTTTCCAGCAGCATGCAAGGTAACGCAGGGGAAGTGCATTGCTGATTTTAAAAAGCCTTCATGGGCAAGATGATCGTAAGTTTCATCAGAGCCTAATCTAAGTTTTCAGGTTCGATTCCAAAGACAGTGGGCTGAGCGTACAGTCTTCAGACATCATGAGTATCCCGTCTCTGTGTAACTAGCTTCATCCCGTCAGCTTCTTGACACAGGCACGGTGGGCCTCTCTTCCTATAAACTGCGTTGCCTCCCTGGATTGCAGGTGATAGGGTTAAGCCCACTTGTAGTCAAAGAGCAAAACTGCGTGGCAGGAGGGAAGCGAAGCTGCCGTCCACGCTACTGAGAAGAGTCCCAGTGTGGCAGTAGTCCCACAGCTTGGATTCGACATCGTGCTCAAGAGCCCATATGATCGATCCCGTCTGAGCCCCACAGACTAACACCAACTCTTCTACTCTTGGTAGCAGTGTGGACCCCCAGATCTGAGAGGCTAGAGGAAGTGTAGAAAGGGGGCAGATGAGTCAGAGATGGACTTAAAGAATAAAGGTGGTGACCCCTGAAGCAGTGCTGACACACTCCTTTCTGTGGGTGCAGATCAAGCTCTTGGTAAGAGAGCCACTGGGAAAAGAGAGGTTTTTAAACAGGGTCATTCATATATACTGTTCTCACAACCTGTACTGACCTTTGTCAGGCGCAGCTGTGTCTTCCCAGCCTCCTGAGAGGGGAGAGCTTCCTCTGGGAGGGTGTGTGTGGAGCGGAGGAAATGGGTCCCCACTCCTCGGACCCACGAGGAGCTCCTTCCTTCGTGCCAGTGTCCATGTCACCACGCACCCCTTCCCAAGGGGAACATTCCCTGTGTCCTCTTAAACATACGAGGTGGAAGCTCCACACAATGCCTTCTCCCCATGAGCCACATCTGGATTTCCCCGGGGCGTTTTCCTGTCTACACTGAATGATTCTCTCACATCTGTATCAAGCATTTCCCACCCACCGTTTCACAAATCCTGACACTACCCTTCAGAAACACAGTGATATCAATTAGGTTCAGGAGGGAGAAGCGGTTGAATGTAAGATATCTGGGAAGAAGTCATTTGACTACATTTAAGTGCGCACCACTGTGTAAAGTTGTCTGTGGTGGCAGCAGCTAGGGACTTCTTTGCTGAATAGATAACCGGGTAGGTGCTATAATCATGCATCTCTGGTTCGATCTCCGATCCCACTTAAAACTGCATCTGGCATGGCTTCAGAACACATCAAATACGGCGAAAGGTCTTCACAGTGCCACAGGCTGGGGTGGCAGTAACCGAGGGGTAGCTGGGGCCCAGGGACAAGTTGACCGGAGCAGAGTCACACGTGAGAGCTTGGGAATGGGGCAAAAACAGGCTTCTAGAAGCAACATGAAGCCTCAAGCAGTAACAGCAGCTCTCCGGAGGACCGCGTGAAGGATCCTGGTTCCAAGGACCAACGGGAAGTTGAGACGAGGGCTAAGCGATGAGGGTCACGGAGATGCACTGCAAAGGCTGTTCGTGAACAGCTACGGCGCCTCCTCTAGGCCCTCTCTCTCAGCAGAGGAACGAAGGGCAGGTGGATGGGAAGGAAAACAAAATTCCTTTGCTCAAGAGTAAAGAATTTTACTCTTGGAAGTCCACAGGAAGAAAAAAAAAGGTTCACCTTTCACTTTCTCACCCCTATAGTTATCAACCTTTTGACATTACTGTACTACTGAGCATTCTGTGTGTCTAGTTGAGGTAAACACAAACCAGGAGTTTCCAGGTCAATTAGAATTTTAATACATGTTTGCTCACAGCTCTCATTTCGGAAGGTTCTTGCATCTGTCTGGAGCCTTACTAGCAGAAGATAAAGTGAACTCAATCCTGAAATTCACACACACGAAAAATGACATGTGCCAGTGCCAGCACCATGAGTCAGTGGTAACACGAAGGACAGCATGGCGAGCCGACGTCTGAGAAAGAGCAAAGCACTGCCCAGAAAGTACACACACACACACACACACACACACACACACACACACACACACACACGCGCCTTGTGGGCACTCCTGTAGACCGAAGTAGGAACTTCTCAAAATTTTGAAATTTCCTTTCATCTAAGAAGCAAGAAACACATTAGGACAAAAAGTAAGTTAGTTACAGATAAAATGCTGAGGAAACAGGACGTGGAATCTACCAATTATAAAGGCTTTCATAACATCTGTAGCATAACTTGCTATTAACCTACAATTTGGGTAGTACGTTAATGTGTACCTGAATAGTGTGAAGTCCAGCTTCTATCAACTGTCCACTTGAGCTAGTGGAGCAAGGCTCTGCAGTGTAGGGATCTGAGTCTTCTTATGTGTAGGTTGGTAGATTTGATAGGTTGTTGAGCAAAACAGGTTCTTCAAGGAGAGCCATTGGACGCCAGTGAAATTTATCAGTCAAAGGTAAAAAGGCTTTCTCTTGGGAGCTCAGAATTTAGTCTCTACTAAACCCATTGGGCAAACCTGCTATAAGGGACCTTTTTAAAGTGGCTTAAAATAAAAATAGATACCATTTTAAGGACTAAGGTGTACATGACCCAAATGATGATATTCTTAATTCACTCATATACATGTGACCACCACTTGTAGCTTTCAGTGTGGATTACAACTCACTGTAAGGAAGACCAAAATCCTTACAGCTAGACCAATAGGTAACGCCATGATCCATGGAGACAAGGTTGAAGTCAAGAATTTTGTCTTGGTTGGATTCACAACCAGGGCTCATGGAAGCAGCAGTCGGGGGATCTATAGAGGGGTTGCATTAAGGAAATCTGCACAAGACTTCTTTAAGAGTATTGAAGCAAGGATGTTTCTTTGAGGACTGAGGTATGCTTGAACCAAACCATGGTATTCTCTATTGCCTCATATGCACGTGAACGTTGGACATTGAATAAGGACGGCTGTAGAAGAATTGATGCATTTGAATTGTGCTGGAGTACCATGAACTGCTAAAAGGGCAAACAAATCTATTTTGGAAGAAGTATGGCCCGAGTGCTCCTTAGGGGCAAGGAGGGCAAGACTCTGTCTTATACACTTTGGACACGTTGGCAGGAGAGCCCAGTCCCCGGAGAAGGGCACGTCTGGTAAAGTGGAGGGCGGTGACAGAGGAAGGCCCTCTAGGAGATGGACGGACACCATGGCTGCTGTAGGCACAGGGACAGTTGGGAGGATGGCACCGGGCAGTGTTTTGTTCTGTCGTGCAGACTCAATGGCCCCTAATAACAACAACAACATATGCATATGAAAGTGCGACAATGAGCAAGAATAAGGAAAATGCTAAAAAAGAATTGGCACTTT
Source organism: Echinops telfairi (assembly GCF_000313985.2). NCBI lineage: Eukaryota > Metazoa > Chordata > Mammalia > Afrosoricida > Tenrecidae > Echinops > Echinops telfairi. The sequence continues at coordinate 2,204,794 of NW_022105855.1, forward strand.
TGAGATAAAGAGTGTTGGTGAAAAGGAGTAAGTACTCCAAAAACTAGCAGAAGACTGGACAGATCTGTCTTGGAAGCTGTCCAGCCAGAAGCAAGGATGGAAATATAGCCTTGGGGCTCATTATTGGAATGAGCTAGTCCCTCGAGAAGAACAAATGCTTGGTAAAGTATAAAATACAAACTCACTGCCATTTAGTCAACACTCCTAATGACCCTATGGGACAGAGGAAGCCTGCCCCTATGAGTTTCTGAGAGTTTACAGGAGTAAAAAGCCCTTTCTCCCACGGAGCTGGCTGTTGTTTTTTAAGTGCTGACGTCACTTGTGGGGTACAGCCCCAAACATAACCACTTTGTCACCAGGGTGCCTTTGGTAAAGTCAAGGATAGGGTCAGTGAACAGCAAAGATCCTCCTCAACAGGCTGATTGACACCCTGGCTGAAATGGGCTCAAACACGGCAACGGTTGTGCCCCTGGGGGAGGATGGGGCGAGTTCTGCTCCGTTGGACACAGAGTGTCTGAGAGTTAGGGTCAACCTGATGCTGCCAGACAGCAGCAACACCGCCAACCAAGGCCCAGACACTGCTGTGGGACAACAGCTCAAGATGCTCCTCGTGGTTGTTGAGGCAGCACCGGGTGTTAGGGCTGGAAAAGGCAGGAGCGCCCATCCAGAACAGCACTAACGAATACCTGCCAAAAAATCCTGGGTAGAGATTTCCAGCCAGGCCTCTTTCTCTGATAACTCTACACTGCTCCTTACACCCGATGCATCCCATAGGGACAAGCTAGGGCCAGAGAGAACTAACCAATAGAGGGATCCAGCACAAATGCTTCCTGAAATAGCAAATCACTTCGATTTCTAGAACCTATCAGGAAAAATTATTGAGTTGGGAAAGGACTGGTCACACCATGTTACCAGGTGGAGTTCAATCAGCAAAGCGGATCCATTAGAAACAATGGAATAAGGGAACTGTTCAGAGTATTTAACATTAAACCATGTACAAGGGGGCTTCAGAGTTGCTGGGAAAATGGAATTGGAATTTTTCCATGTTTTGAAACCTTGTACATAGCAGTGATACCAGTTGCTGTCAATTCTGACCCCTGGTGAGACGTCATGTGTGTCACAGTAACCCTGTGTTACAGAGGGCTTTCTGTGGGCTGGAATTCGATCTCCAGGTCTGTCTTCTGAGATGCCTCTGGTTGGATTCAAATGTGCAACCTTTCAGTTAGCAGCCAAACATATGAACTGCTAGTGCCATCAGGGGTTCCTAAGCAATTGCAAGAGCAGGTAAAACATTCTCAGTCCATCTGTCCCTTCTGCTGAGCCTGATGTCACGGTGCAGGGAGCTGGGAAGGAAGCAGGTATGCAGTCAGAGAGAGCAAGGACAGCTGGCCTGTGAGCAACAAACTGGAACGTGCATTCTCCTTCAGCAGAACCCACCTGGTGTCTCCTCATCTCCAAGCTTTCACCTTTGCTGTGAGGTGACTTAAGGATAAGTGAGTTCGCATCCCTGGCCTGGGATTTGGAACAGCGGATGGGCGAGATCCTTAGGGGCTGGGGGCCCAGCTGTTGTCTGAAGCAACAGTATAACAGATACATGAGAACGTAATGTAGCAGGGCCTGCGCCATCTCTGCCAAATCGTCATGCAAATCTTTATTGTGGCCAAGCCTAACCCGAAGCAAACAGGAAATTCTGAGAAGTACAGTTCAGCTGAGCCAAGTTGACACATTGCAAAACAGCCACACACCACAGATATTAACCAGAATTTCTTCCAGAAACACTGAATTTGCCTATTCCTCTTATCTATCTACTTGGGACTCAGATCTATGTCAATATCAAGGTTGTCCAAATTCTTTATAGAAAAAAAAGTTGGATGGTGAGCTGGCTGGCTAAGAAGCATCTTAACACTGTGCTAGGCAGGTCTCTCTTTCCACCATGCTCAGACCATTAGCTGCTGAAACAATGAGAAAGCTCAGCCCCTATAGGCGCAGTCAGCAGCCCAGCGCTGTCTATTTGTAAACCACTTAAAGTGCACCTTGAGTCCTGACCTATTTTTAGGGCTCAACGACCAGACCTTCCTCCTCTGAAGGCTGAGTGCTCCTGCCTACAGGGCTGGCCCCCGATGCTCCAGGAACTCCAACAAGTATGACGCTAGGCCAAGGGACACTTAAAAATGCCCCACCCTGCAATCTAGAAAGAAATACAAATATAAATCTCCCACTGGTCTCTGCTTGAAATCACTGTCTTACAACGGTCAAAGACAGTGAAGCTGGTAGGAGGAACTTGGTCTACCTCTATCAGATAACCAAATGCACTGGTGAATTATCAGTACTAAAACAGTCGTTTACAACAAACGAACAAAACCCAGCATGCGGCAGCATGAAGAGAATGCTGATGGGTTAGACTATCAGCCAGAATTAGATACTTAATTACAGAGATTTAATACATGATAGAAACTATACTTCCAATTAGAGGTGGAGGGATATATAGTCAGTAAAAAGATAGCCTCTGTTCCCACCATATTTCCTAGAACCATCACTTTCTGGCCTACAGAACATTGCTTTTGATGCACATTCTCAGCTAACCAGCTCTATAAGCCCTGGAGCACCCTAAGGCATCAAGACAGTCCTTTCACCCCTCTGGCCCATTGACAGTGAAGGTATCGCTTCACCTCCCCACCTCATTGCTTCTAACCTCCACAGCTTGCCCTGTGACCATCTGCATCTGTGCAAGCTAGGGACTCTTCCCCAGCTTCCTCCTGCAGCCCAACAGAGGGAAAAGGCCTCAGTCCCCCGTAATGTCCAACCATGATGGGGTCTGATGCACCCTTGAGGCTCTGCCCTCGCCTCTGGGTCCAGCTTGTCACAAGGCACAACCAGCATTGTTCTGGTCTTTAGAAAAGGCTGTGGGCTGCTAATTCCTCCCCTCCCTGCCATGTCTGAATTTAAAAAGAAAGTTTTCCATACGGCTTGGAATGCTCCCATTTCTTCTATCACCCAGCTTTTTGTTTTGTTTTGCTTTACCGCATAAATTTCATTCTAGGTTCAAAAACTCCCTCCAAAACAGTATCTGATTGAAATCCAAAGTAAGAGCCAGACGGTTTAGTGGAGATACGCTGCGCTCCAAGGGGTCTATTTTCATTATGAATACGCTTATGCCAAGCCCAGAACCATCAGTGCGGCAGGAACAAAGGGGCTGCTAGAGGCCTGCGTGGTATCCTGGCCTCGGAGAATTCCCTTTATCCTGGCTTTCTGTTCCAGTTCTTGACCTAGATCGTCCCTAAATTCTATTTGTGTGGAGTTCAGTCCTTTTAAAACATCTATGGTGTGAGAAAGAAGTCCGTGCACTTTCACGTTGGTTTCTATTTTCAGGAAAGAAGGGCAAGGGCTAAACAGCCAAGGGTGTCTCCCTAACACGATGGTGTCTGACATATCTGATGGGCTCAAGAAAAGCCTGTGGGGGGGCGATCGCTGGGGTCGGCTGTCACAGCCCAACTGCTGCAAGCCTCGACTAGGCTAGCAGAAACAAATGCTGGTTCGAACCTGGCTACGAGAAGTGGTGTCCTGCCGGGCCTGGTAGAGAAAAAAGCAAGCTGCACAACGTCAGTGTCAGGGAAGCCAGTGACCGTGGGAGAAGAGCCAGTGGGGGAAGCAAAGAGTATTCTTCTTCTGTCTCCCGAAGACAGCATGGAAGGGGCAAGGTCCTCTGGCACCCAACAAGCATGCCAGTCAGGAGGAGACGGGCGAGCCAGGCCAGAGGCCCTGCTGGGATTCAACTAGTAGGGTAAGCACAGTAACCACACAGAGACCCGAATTAAATGAGTTCTTTATGTTTCTAACCCTGGCCCGGAGACCCTACTCAGTACAATTTCATGAAGGCATCAAGTACAGTTCTTTCAAATCTCCCTTTCCCTCCATCTTTTCATTCAACTAGACCAGATTATTCACTCTCGATGAGAAAACAACAAGACCAAACCGGAAGCAAAATAAAAACAGTTCCCAGGGCCGAGTTCTGTAAAGACTTCCCAATAATTGCAATGTTCTGACTTCAGCTATCACTGAGCACCTGTGGTTCAGCTGACAGAGGAAACCATACCCTAGAACAATTAGAGACAAATGAGAGTTTCAGGCTGCAGACAGCTTCACGTTCACCCCAGGGCTCACCAAAGCCTCCAACTTGGGCTTCCAAGCCTGGTCAGACCACGGGACTCAGGTTCCAAATGCCCCCCGGGCCTTGGCGAAGGTGCCAGGCTCTATCCCCGGGAGCAGAGGCCTGGCAGGGAGGGAGAGGCTCTCTACAGTTTGAGCTCCCGATCGGGCTTCATGCTGAAGGGCTCTAGCCGCTCATTCTCGGGCAGCATGCTGTTGAGCCTCTCCATCAGGGGTACCGTCTGGTCGATGCCCATCTGTATGCGGCGGAGGATGGCGGACATCTCGTTGACTTTCTGGATCTGCTCCGCATACTTGGCGTACCTTTTCTGGCGCTCCTGCATGAAGCTAAAGAGGGTGTCTATGGACAGATCCATCTGTGGGTGGGAGAAGGAAATGTGTTACACGGGCCCTCCAAGAAGATGGGGTGCACAGCTGGCTGGCTCCTCTCCAGCCTGCCCCTCTCCTTACCATGTGGCTGCGGTCTGCTGGCCCCTGGGGGAAAACTGTAGCAGAAGCGGGCTGGGGAAGGGTTTCCCGGCCAGGGGAAATAATGCCAGCCGAAGTTCAAGTCATACCATTAATGGGCCAACCATTGTCAGTCACAGTGCTAGGGCTGTTTCGAGCACCCGTTCTTCCCTGTTAACAAAGGTTACCCTCTGGGCTCCCATTTTGTGGCCCCTTTCTCTGTCCAACCCCGCCCCACCCCAAGTTCCTTGGAGAAAAATAAGGAAGCTCTAGCTTGTAAGGAATCTGTCTCCGCTGCCTCATGGATCCCCCACCAGTGCCTTCCCACTTTAGTTCCTTGTCAGACCAGGGGGATGACACAGGGCGAACAAACGACCAGGCCTCTCCCATCTCCCACCGCCCTCGGCCTCGGGAGCGGCATCCACGCCCGCGGCTGCTCCCTGCGAGTTCGGCCCAAGTGGGGAGGGAGGCAGCCCCCCTTCCCCAAATAACCAGTCCTTTAAATAAATAAATATATATTTATGTATATTTAAATATATATTCGTGTACATTTAAATATATGTTTTATGTATATTTAAATATATATGTTTATGTATATTTAAATATATATAGGCTCGAGCTTGCTGTCTCCATGGGGCTTCTCCCATCCACTTCTTTGGCGAAGCCTAGAGGAGCCAGAAGCGCTGCTGGCGGCGCGAACACCCGGGGAGAGAGCGAGGCAGCAGCCGTATACACCTGCGGAGGGTTCTCAGCGACCCCGCGCCACCATGCAGCCTTTGGGAGGCAGAGCAGCACGTCAGGGTGCTCCCAAGGGCAGACCACCAGGGCAGGGAACTCCAGCCAGCACCTCCTCCAGGGAGGCTGGGGTGACTGCGGCCAGCTCAGTGCCTGTGGGCGGGGCACTCCTGCACCCCTACCAATGCTGGACAGACACCGAGACTCAATCTGACATGGTCTCCAAGGCACGCCTCATGCCCTTGGGAATCAACTCAACTCCCTGCCCCCAGAGGGCGTCAATGGCCACACTGCCATTGTTTCCACACACTTCTGGGCAACAACTCCAATCCGGCCTGCACGCACTGCGAGCGTGCTCATAACACCGTGCAGGCTCATGCCAGCAGTACCTTTCGGGAGTCACCTCCTGGACTGCGGAGGAGGCGAACCCCCACCAAGGGGGGATCTGAGGCTGGATGACCTAACAGAACCCAGTGGTCTGAAGTCCTGCGCCGTTGCAGGAGAGATGTGCACACTGATGGCACATGAGATTTTAGATGCTATGTAGCATGGCAGGAAAGTACACTGGTTCGTATGGCAGGGCAGTTACTGCATTTAAACTTTTTTACCTGTTCTTCTGAAAGCAGAGAAAGCAGAGAAGAAAGGCTCCTGTAGTACAGGTGAGACTTCAATTCTCAAGGACTACTGTAGTGGTTATTTCTGATGTCCTCACCTTGGCTCGCTTGAGGTGACGCTGGCCTGGGGCCCATGAGCCCCAGGTACACACTCCCCTGCATAACAGGCCACTAGCCAGTCGGGGGGTGCTGTCTAATGCAATTCTGAACCAGGACCTTCCCTTTCTGACAATCCAGAACATATCCTTACTCTCCTCGTGATTTCGAGCCGTGGAGAACAAGGAAATATTTCTCTCAACTGCATTTGTTTTCTACATGGAGGCGCTGTGGCATGACGTAAGGTGTTCTTACAGAGTGTTCCATTCCCTCTAAGTCGTAGCTACAGGACAGCAAGAAGCTAGTTCTAATGTATTGAAAACCTCTATCCACTCATCTATCCATCAACTGGTTAAGGGCTCTGGAGTCTGAATGCCTAGACTTAAATACCATCCTCTATCCCTTATCTATACAGTGTGAGAAGATTAACTAGAAGGATCTATGAAGGCAAGGATTGGGGAATGCGTTCCCGAAACCACAAACACACTCACTGCCAGGGAGTTGATTCCAGCGATCTACGGGCCAGGATAGCGTTGCCCTAAGGGCTTCGGAGCCCATAACTCTTGCTGGGAAGGCTTTACATGCAGCTACATGGCCAGGAAGGCACCCTTGCTTAAGCTGCTACCTTGCTTAAGCACTCAGCTGCTGACCCAGGGCTCAAACCCACCAGCAGCTCCACAGGAGAAACTACCAACAGCCTAGGAAACCCTATGGGGAATGTTTGCTGTCCTACAGGGCTGCTGGGGCCAGAATCGACTTGTGTTGAACAATGACAATAATAAGAGGTCCTGAATAAATCTTTTTGAATAAATCAATTAAAAACGTACTGAAGCCCTAGTTTTATCATCAGGCTTCAAAATATAAAAATGCAAATAATGTTATTCAGAAACGTTCAGGGGGGAAAAAAACCATTGAAATGAATCAACATGTTAGACTTCTCAATGGCCAGCAAATGATTGTTGCTTTTTCATGACTCCTGCTTCAGAACCTCTGCCATGCTTTGCCCGGGCATCCAAGACCCATTGGTGTTGTGAGCGTATGGCAGCGTCCCAGAGCAGCTTCTAGGTCCGCGCCTTCCAAATTGGCTGGTGTGCACTCTTGGCTTCTCTTCTTGGTAGCTTCCTCGTCCTGCAGCTGCTAGAAAGTGGGTGTAACCAACTTAGACTTTGAGGATAAAGGTCACGTCCTGCGGCAGGTGGAGCAGTCAGCTAGAAGCAGTCTGGAGCGTGAAGGCTTTTATGAGTGAGATGAGTACCGGCCTGGGAAAGAACACTCCATTTCATCTGTGTAAAAACCGAAACAGATAAGCCCTCTGCTGCGGAGTCGATTCGGACTCCTAGTGACACCACGGGGCAGAGAAGATGTGCTCGGAGCGTCTGCAATCTTTATGGGAGCAGACTGCCACTCTCACTCCCACAGAGTGGCCGGTGGGTTCAAACCACCAACGGTTAGGTTAGCAGTTGAGTGCTTTACTTTCATCCTGTAGCAGCCACTGCCCTTTGGGGTCTTTGTAACACCAAGTGAACTTATTCTAATAGAAATGAGTGAGGTACAGACAAAATCTCTACCCTGAAAGAACTCCTTACTTACTAAGCACAGGTCTGCAAACATGCATGTTCACTGTTAAGTAAATTGGACCTGAGGTCAGGGAAACAAAAGGAGCGGCTAGATGTTAAGCCAACAGTTGTTTCACAAAGAGCCTTTGCTGAAAAGCATCCTGTGAGGGTGAGTGATCCTTCCAACTTTCCAAAACCCAAACCACACTCCCTGCCCTCGAGTGGATGGTGACTCACAGACACACGATAGGCCAGGGCAGAGCTGCCCCTGTGGGGTTTGAGATGGGAACTCTTTATGAGAGTCAGGCCTCATCTTTCTCTTGAGGAATGGCTGGTGGTTTTGAACTTCTGACCTTGTGATTAGCAGCCCAGCACATAAACTGCTGTGCTTTTTATGAATGAGAGTGGTATCAGGCTTGGGAAATGGCAATCCATTTCATCTTGTATAAAAACCCAATATATAGCTTGTGGATAAAGACAATGGATTTAAGACTAAAAAATTAATTTCCCAAGTATCTTTGTGACCTTGAACTGGTTATGTAATCTCTTTAAGCTTTGGCTCTCCATTCCTACACTGGAGACACAGAGAGCACCTATTTAATAAGGTTGATGTGAAGATGAAAAGCACTGGACTAAATCCGCAGCTATCTGTCGATTCAGCGCATAGTGCCTCTACTGGACAATGTAAACTGCCCCTATGGATTTCCAAGACTACACCTCTAGTCTTTCTCCTGCGAAGTGGATGGTGATTTTGAACTGCTCATCTTTCAGTTAGCTGCCCAACTGATAACCCACTATAACCAGGGCTCCTGTATACCTAGCATTGCCCCCAGGAAAAAAGGAGGAGTTCCCTACGGGATAAAATGTCAATTGAGACGGAAATAGTGTCTTTCACTTGAAGACTGGAACCAAGCCAAGCTCACTGCCATCGAGTCAATGCCCACTCACCTCTACCCGCCGTGGGTTTCCAGGACCGCACCTCTTTATGGCGTGGAAAGCCTGGTCTTTCTCCCTTGGGAGCAGGTGGGTAGAGTCAAACTGTCAACTGTGTAGATTTCAGCCCAACATGTAATCAGTACACCACCAGGGCTCCCAGAAGACTGAAAGTAAGTGAGAAATGTTGCACATTATGGCACGAAATGGATCTCATGTTGAGCATCCAGACAGACACTGAAAGAGTATCCTTGTTGCCAAGATAGAAGTGAGGTGGGGGGTGGGGGAGCTTATGGTCAGGCCTCATCCCTATTACTGTACTCAGTGGTGTAGTGGCTTATGAATTGGGCTGCTACCGACATGGTCAGCTGTTTGAACCCATCAGCCATTCCAAGGGTGTAGAACGAGGCAATCTGCTCTCTGGAAGATTTTGTTTGGAAACGTTATGGAACAGTTGTCCTCTGCCCTGTAACGTCACTATGAGTTGGAATCAAGTCAATGACAGTGGGTTCCACTGTGTTGCGTTTGGGTCTTAAATATTATACAATTGCTCAGATAATGATTTACCAGTGGTTTTAATTTTTTTGCTAACCAGTTTTATGTTTGTTTTAAAATTCTGCAACTGAAAATGTTACAACAGTCACATTCGTCACTTCAAAGTTCCCCATCTAAACGTTTCACACCACATAATAACAGTCATTATGTACCTACAGGTCCTTCTGGTGTGTGTATGTGTTATCCCTATGTACAGGCATGAGAATGAAAAATGATGACCACTGTTTGGCACCCCCCTAAGTGGTAAGATAGAAATACATATGGCTGCATCAGTTTACAGTCCAAAGAGGCGGGCTGTGGCTATCTCAACACCGAGTTCTCGGCAATCACTAGGAACCCTAGAGGCTGCCCCAGCTCACCTTTGTGGGTAAGCTGGATACGCGGCATAGTTAGTTAAGATCTGAATGAGCAAAACGTTTACTTTGACCATTGTGGACTCCCACCTCTTGTCTGTCAGTGTGTCTACTGTGGTGCCTTGTGTGCTGCTGTGATGCTGGAAGCTATGTCACTGGTCTTTCAAATGCCAGCAGGGTCGCCCAACGTGAATAGGTTTCAGCAGAGCTTCCACACTATGAACAGACAGTGAAGCAGGCCTTGGCCCTCCACTTCAGGACGTAGCAGCTGAAGCCCTTATGCATGGCTGTGAACTGTGTCAGCTGCCGCAGGCCTAATGAATGGAAGCCGAACATTGTCGGAAATAATGCCTCAGGTTGGAAGGCACTGGAAGAGTGGCTGAAGAGGAACTGCACTCCCAAAGCAGTCAGTCCGCCAAGTGTCATGATCGTGACTGTGGGAGTGGAGCCTCCAGGATGTTCGTTTGCTAATGGAGCACAACTCAAGGTAAGACGAGCTGCGAAAATTTAATAATGGAAATTGGAATGTACGAAGTATGAATCTAGGAAAATTGGAAGTCATCAGAAATGAAATGAAATGCAAATGCATACAGATTGATCTCCTAGGTGTCAGAGGTCTTGGCTGCCCACTTTGGAGGGAGCAGCTTCTGCAAGCCTTACAATGAGCCAGCACTGGCCCCGCTCTTAACTGCACTGCTGACTGGAAGCGTCTCTGTCAGTTCATTTTTCTTCTCTCCAAGACCCTGGGCTTCCATCTAGTTGTCCCAGCTTTCATGCAGCAGCTACCTCCAGACTTTGTCTCTGACTTATCATTATCTGTCATTACTACCCATCTCCATTTTAGACAGGAGAATGCCCCCTCTGTCACCAATCAAAAGTGGCCACATTCTAGCCCACCCTCCATCTTCTACCCTACCACACTTTCTTTCTTTCTTTCTTTTTAAAAAATCATTTTACTGGGGGCTCATACAGCTCTTATCACAATCCATGCATACATCCACCATGTCAAGCACAGTTGTACATCTGTTGCCATCATCATTTTCTTTCTACTTGAGCCTTTGGTATCAGTGCCTCATTTTTTCCTCTTTTCTCTCCAACCCTCCCTCCCAAACCCTTGATAATTTATAAATTATTATTATTTTATGTCCTACACTGACGTCTCCCTTAACACATTTTTCTGCTGTCCATCCCCCAGGGAGGAGGTTATATGTAGACCAGTGGTTCTCAACCTTCCTAATGCCACGACCCATGAATATAGCTGAAGGATATGAACCGTGGACTTTTCAGTTAGCAGCCCAATGCTTAATTCACTGCGCTACCAGAGGTCCTTTGGGGTATGCTAGACTACATACCTTGCAGGGTCAAATCTGCGTTACCTGACTTCCTGGCCCTCATCCTGACCACTCTTCCCTCAGAAGATTTAGGGGTTTCCTGGGGGAACTGTTTCTCTGTGGGTGTCTTGTAAAATGGACAAGCACCAGATGTTTTCATTGATTACACCACAGATTCAATGGCACTGAGCATCACAGGCGAGGCATTTTGAAGTGACCTTGCTTAAGAAGAGAACAGCTTACAAATGGCAGTTTATAAATAAAAATTCTTGTCAGTTATTTTCATATACATACCTTTGGTCTATAAAGAAAAACCTCTCTCTAGTAAATCTCAAAACCAAAACAGGATATCCTACCAGTGAGACTCTCTCTTTTGGTAACCTCCAAACCAAGCTCACTGTCATCCAGTCGATTCTGCCTGACGGCGACCCGATCGGGGCAGGGTAAAACTGTAGACTGTAACTCTTCATGGGAGTAGAAAACCCCGTCTTTCTCCATGGAGTGCCTGGTGATTGTGAACTGCTGGCCTTGAGGTGAGGAACCCAGCATGTAACCATGACAACACTTACGTCCGTCATATTAGGAAGCTTAGATGAAAACCAAACTCACTGCCAACAGGATGTCTTAGTTAATTCCTTAGTTAATTAACATAATAATATATCTACTGTGTGTATATGATAAACATCAGATATTGCCTATGTACTTTACAGAATTCCTTAGTTAATTAACATAATAATATATCTACTGTGTGTATATGATAAACATCAGATATTGCCTATGTACTTTACATCTGTCATCTTTATTCCTCACAAAAATCCTGCAAAGGAATATATTATCATTCTCATACTAGAGATGCAGAATTGGGGATCACAAATCATACCAGAAGCCTGCATTCCAGCCCATGTCTGCTGGACTCCATACTGAAGCCGCAGCCTAAGCCTTAGGGTATCTTTGGTACTGAAAACCAAACCAAACTCATTGCCATCAAGTCGATGTCAACCCATGGCGACCCTACAGGACAGGGTAGAAATGCTTCTGTGGGTTTCAGACTGTAACTCCTTACAGGAGTAGAAAGCCCTGTCTGTCTCCCACAGAGTGGCTGGTGGTTTCGAAATGTGACCTTACCCTCATCAGCCCAATTTGTAACCACCATACCACCAAACAAAGCCAGCTCCCTGCCATTGACTTATAGAGACCCCATATGACAGGGCCTTATAATCCCCCTGGGAGTTTGACTGTAACTGTTTACAGGAGTAGAAAACCCCTGTCTACCTAAATTCAAGTGTCAATTCATTTCAAGGAAATACATGCCATGTGGAGCAATGTGGTCAGTAGCCTTTTGAAATCCTTAACTGATGGATTTAGATGATAACGTATAGTTTGCAAAAGGAGTAGAACACTTATGTTTCTGATTTAACTGGCAAGATTTATTTTGTCAATAAGAAAAATAACAAATGACCAGACATAACATGGACATTTACAAAACAAAAGCTGAGAGGAGCCTGAGAGGAATAAACTATCTGCTAGCAAATAAACTTGAACGACATTTTCCCTGGCAAAGGCTGTGGGTACACTTTGTACTCTTGATAGTTCACGTGAACAAACTGTTTCACAACCCTTGACCTCCCCAGGGGTTAGAACATAGAATTTTTGGACTGCAGGGGCCTGGGAGTTTCTCCCACTGCCCTCTCCTCATTGCACGCACGAAGACTGGCCTGGAAGAGCTCGGCAGTCGGCCCAGGCCCACATAACCGGTCCTGAATAGGCCCTGAACAAACCGGTTCTGAATCGAGACCTCCTGAGTCCCATGCCCACCCTGCCACGGTATTGTCTGCTGTCTAATACAACGCTTTCCTACTGGTGACATTTCCAACACATTTTAATTGTGTGACAACTGCAATAGAACACATGGGGCTTCCAGACACAATTTCAGTTCATCAGGAAATAAAAACTGTATCGCTTCTTGATGCTGTCAAAACCAAGTGACAGAATCAAATCAAGTGAGCACTCCCATATCCACGAAGAATAGGAACCTGCTCAGGTGCGCCTAGGTCTACAATGAGAAGGCTTTCAATCAAAAGTGTGTGGCCTTTTGACTTCCTTCTGGGCTATTGTGAGCCTCTCCAGCTCTACATTAGCCTGCCACTTCCTGTTGGGCAATGACAAACAATGGGCAGACTGTGGTTGGTGTTTTCATTAATTATACCGCAGGCTGAATGGCATCCATTACCACACACTGGACATTTGGATTGACCCTGCTTCCTTTGTTCACACAATGTATCGGAATGCCTCAGTAAAGAAACCAGTGTTATGTGGGGCACTGAAAGAATTAAGAGCTATCAGGGGCAGAAGAGTTTGAATTGCATCCTTTTGTTTTTATGACTTGCCCACTCCCCCCTTTAAGCATAGGCCTATGTGAAAAGGTAGGAGAGAAATCCCCAAAGCTTTAAGCAGTTCTAAAAACCTGAATATGTTAACCCCCTTCCAACTCCCCTCCCCTAATCACCCCAGAGTCAATTCAAACTCAGTAAGACAGAGTGGAGCTGCCCATAGGGCTTCTGAGACTGTGATCTTTATAGAAGCAGAGGGTTGCGGCTTTCTCCTTCTGAGAGACTGGTGAGTTTGAACTCTAACTTCTGTACCATCTTGCTGTTAAGTGCCATGGAGTCAACTTCTACCCCTAGTGCCTGTATGCACAAGAGAAGGAAACACTGCACGGTCCTGTGCCATCCTCACAATTGTTCCCATTGATGCAGCCACTATCAATCCATCTCATTAAGGGCCTTCCTCTCTTTTGCTGCCCCTCCACTTTACCAAACATGATGTCCTTTTCCAGGGACTGGTCTCTCCTGACAACATGCCCACAAAATGTAAGAGGAAGTCTTGCCATCCTTGCCTCTAAGGAGCATTTTGCTCGTACTTCTCCCAATACAGATCTGTTTGTCCTTTTAGCAGTCCGTGGTACTTTCAATATTCTTCTCCAGCACCACAATTCAAATGTATCTATTGTTCTACAGTCTTACTTATTCAGTATCCAACTTTCAAATGCATATGATGCAACAGAGAATAGCATGGCTTGAGGTCAGGCATACCTTAGTCCTCAAAGTAAGGCCTTGCTCTTCAATATTCTAAAAAGGTCTTGTGCAGCAGATTTACCTAATGCAATACATCTTTTAAACTCTTGGCTGCTGCTTCCATGAATAGTGATTGTGGATCCAACCAAGACAAAATCCTTGACAACTTCAACCTTATCTCCACTGATCATGATGTTACCTATTGGTCCAGTTGGAACGATTATGGCCTTCCTTACATTGAGTTGTTATCCTCACTGAAGACTACAAACTTTGATCTTCATCAGCAAGTACTCAGTTTCTCCACAATTTCAGAAAGCAAGGTTGTGTCATCTGCATATCACAGGTCAATAAGCCTTCCTCTCTAATCCTGATGCCCCATTCTTCTTCATATAATCCAGTTTCTCTGATGCTTTGTTCAGCATATAGATTGAACAGGTATGGTGAGAGGATACCACCTTTCTTGATCTCAAACCATACAGTAGTCCCTTGTTCTGTTCATACAAGTTCCTCATGAGCCACAATGAAGTGTGCTGGAAATACCATTCTTCTGAATGTTACCCACAGTTTTTAATTACGGTCCACATAATCGAATAACTGCACAGTCAATGAAACACAAGTAAACATCTTTCTGACATTCTCTGTTTTGAGTAAAGATCCATCTGACATCAGCAATGATATCTTTTGTTCCATGTCCTCTTCTGAATCCAGCCTGAACTTCTGGCAGTTCCCTGTCAATGTTCTACTTTAACTGTTGTTGGATGATCTTAAGCGAGGTGTGTGCATTCTCAATGATAACATTCTATAGTCTGAGCATTTTATTGGGTCACCTTTCTTTGGAATGGGCACAAATATGGATCTCTTCCAGTCAGTTGGCCTAGTAGCTGTCTTCCATATTTCCTGGCACAGGTGAGTGGGTGCTTCCAGTGTTTCTTCAGCTTGCTGAAACATTTCAATTGGTATTCCTCAATGCTTGGAGCCTTGTTTTCGGTTAATGCATTCAGTGCTATTTGAACTTCTTTCTTCAGAACCAATGGCTCATATACGCTCCCCCTCATTAAATGGTAGAACGTTGAATAGTTCTTTTTGGTACAGCGACTCTATGTATTCTTTCCATCTTGATGCTACCTGCATCAGTCAATTTTTTTGCCCATAGCATTTTTCAAGAATACAACTCAAGGAAGGCTCGATTAAAAACATTTTTTGGCATGAGTTCTTTCCGTTTCAGCTATGCTGAGTGTGTTCTACCCTTTTGGTTTTCTAGTTCTAGGTCTTTGCACATTTCATTATAATATTTGGCTTTGTCTTCTCCAGTGCCCTTTGAAATTTTCCATTCAGCTCCTAGCTTCATCATTCCTTCCATTTGATCTCTTCTTTATTTCCTGTCTTTTAATGACCTTTTGTTTTCTTCATGAGTGATGGTCTTGATGTTCTCCTACAGCTCATCAGGTCTCCCGTTAGTGTTCAATGTGTCAAATCTGTTCATGACATGTTCTCATAATTCAGGTAGGATAGACTCAAGGTGGTATTTTGGTTCTCAGGGATTGTTTTAATTTTCTTCAGCTTTATGCTGACCTTAAATATAAGCAATTGATAGGCTGTTCCACCGTCAGCACCTGGTCTGGGTTTAGCTGCTGATATTGAGCTTCTCCAACATGTCTTCTTACAGTTGTAGTCAGTTTGATTTCTGTGCATTCCATCTGGAGTAGTCCATGCTTACAGCTGTCTTTTGTGTTGTTGAAAAAAGGTATTCACAAAAATAGAAAGAAAAAAGGTATTCACTATGAACAAGTTGTTGGTTTTGCAAAATTCTATCAGTGTATCTTGATTGCATATTTGATTAATTTCCAACTGAAGTAGTTGATAGAATTTTTAAATTTCCCCATCATTAGCTTTTGTGGTTGGTACATAAATTTGAATAATAGTTGTATGATTGGATATCCTTACATGGGGATAGATACAAGGGGATACCCCTGCAAAAATGGAGAAAGCTCCGTAAAGTGGAGCTTTCATAGTACGTATTTTTCCTGCTAGGCAAGCATCAAGCAACTTGCTCTGTGTTAGTGCACCCAGTGGTGTCACCTGGGAAGGTTCTCACTGGTCACAGTGAATTTTTTCATAAAAGCAGTTTCGCCAAAACGTCATTTTTTTGTGATGACTGATTTAAGAGAACAGTGTGTGGCTGTGAAATTTTGTTTCCTGCTCAGGAAAAATGCCACAGAAACTGCTGCAATGTTAAACACAGCTTACAAAGGCAGTGGGAAAAACCCAAGTATAGGAATGGACTTCTTATTTCAAAAAAGGTGATATCAAACCTTGTTCTGGATATGTCAACTTCCCAAACAGATAAATATGTCGACTACTCATAATGCATTTGGAGTTTGTTCCACCAGGTCAGACTTTAAGGTTCTGAAAAGATTGCATAACAGTGTGACAAAAAAGGCCTGATTTGTGGCAGACAAGGGACTGACTGATTTTGCCACCAAAACAATGCACCTGCTCATGCAGCAATCTCACTGCACCAATTTTTGGCAAAAAAAAACAGCATTCCTCTCTTGCCCCACACACCTTACTCACCTGACCTCGCTCTGTGCAACTTCTTTGTGCTTCTACAAATGAAGAGGGACATGAAAGGACAGTGATTTGATGGCATAAAAGAGGTGAAGAAAAAAATGATGGAAGTGCTGTCAGCTATCCAAACAGTTGATTGTGAAAAATGTTTCCAAGAATGGAATTGCAGATTTGACAAATGTATTAAGTGTAATGGAGAGTACATTGAAAGAGATAGGTTGTTTTGTTTAAAAAAATAAATATACCTAGGTTTTGAAAAAAATTCTGGGTTTTTTTTTGGTACCCCTCATATAATCCTATCACACCACTGCACTTCATGATGGATTTAGCAAGATCCTTTCTTTTTCTTTTCTTTTTTTAAACAATTTTATTGGGGGGCTCTTACAGTTCTTACAACATTCCATACTTCAATTGTATCAAGCATATTTGTACATAGGTTACCATTTTTTTTCTTTATTCTTTTCTAAAAATTTAAATTATTTTACTGGGGGGTTGTACAGCTCTAATCACAACCCATACATACATCCATTGTGTCAAGCACATTTTGTACATATGTTGCCATCATCATTTTCAAAACATTTTCTTCTACTTGAGCCCTTGATATCAGCTCATTTCCCCCCTCCCCCATCCTCCCTCCCTCATGAACCCTTGATCATTTATAATTTTTTTTTCATGTGTTACACCAACCACTGTCTTCCTTCACCCGCTTTTCTGCTGTCTGTCCCCAGGGAGGGGGTTATATGTAGATCATTGTGATCAGTTCCCCCCTTCTCCCGCCACCTTTCCCTACTCTCCTGGTATTGCAACTCTCATTATTGGTCCTGAGGGGTTTATCTGTCCTGGATTCCCTGTGTTTCCAGTGTACATGCTTGAGTCTAGCCAGATTTGTAAGGTAGAATTGGGGTCATGAGAGTGTGGGGGTGGAGATGCATTAATGAACTAGAGGAAAGTTGTATGTTCCATTGGTGATATACTGCACCCTGACTGACTCGTCACCATCATTTTCTGAACATTTCATTTCTATTTGAGCTCTTGGTATCAGCTCCTCCTTTCCCCCCGCCTCCCTTTCCCCCTCCCACCCTTTTGACCCCGTGATAAGTTATAAATTATTATTGTTTTCATATCTTACACCGACCGCTGTCTCCTTTCACCCACGTTTCTGTTGTTCATCCCCCTGGGGTGGGGGTAACAAGATCCTTTCTGACAATGAATGCTGCACCATTCCTCTTGATTGTGTTATTCCTGGCATAGTAAATCATATGAGTTTTCTGATTCAAATGGCCAATACCTGTCCTTTTAGTTCACCAATGCCTAGGATATTGATCTTTGTGCATTCCATTTCATTTTGGATGACTTCTAATTTTCCTAAATTCATACTTCACATATTCCAAGTTCTGATCAGGTCTGTACCAGCAGGACTCCTTAAAAAACAGTAAAGTCAGGCGATTACCCTTCCTCGTCCAGACTTTATCCCCTCAAGGCTAGAAAGTGGCATTGAGAGGCAGCAGACAGGAAAAATCCTAATTGCCCTTTCTCCTCTGGGAGATCTTTCTGCAGTCCCTCTGAAGGGTACCAGTTTAGAAGATCTTTTGCCTCCTTGAGATGCCCCTGGTCTGTAGCAGCCCAGCACTCACCTGTGCTGATCAGAGATGTCCTCTCGCAGGCACCCAGTGGAGGTCTGTAAACACCCTCCACACTCCTCCTGCTCTGACTTTGCAGACCACCGGGCCGCGTTAATTGTTATTAAGGCCTTCTAACACAGCAGTAAAAAAACTCATCAGAAGCATAGAATAGCTAGTTGTCCCAGCAGTGGGCAGAGCTGTCATATTAAGATGTAAATGTGGAGCTGCATGTGACTTCCTTTTTAAGTAAGACTACATCCTACGAGAATGCTTTTGAAATGTAAAATTACACTAATGAAGCTACCAAAGGGATATTCTAAAGGACCAGGAAAAGTGTGTGGACTTCAGTCCAAGGAAAGGAGCTGGGAGTCAAAAGCTTTTGCATAAAGAATTGCAGGGAAACTCTAGACTCATTTAAAACGGGGTAACCGGAAACAAATGACCTTGCAGGTGCCCTATCTGTCAGCTGTCAATGATGATGTATGTAAAAATGCTTATTCTAGACCTGGCACGTGGTAAACATTTTTTTTTCTTTTTTTTCTTTTTTTTAACATTTTATTAGGGGCTCATACAACTGTTATCCCAATCTATACACACATCAATTGTGTAAAGC
>NW_022105855.1:2224262-2233541 GCF_000313985.2 Echinops telfairi
GGGAGGTGGGTGTGGGAGACCTGGTAGGGCAGGATCAAGGGTAAACATTTTTTTAAGACAGCTAAAATTCTGCTACTGCTACATTAGAAGTGAAGTTGGAGCAGCCAAATCAGTCAATGGTGTGAGCGGAGGGTGAAGAAAGTCAGGGAGCCAGGCCAGTGGGCTGCGATGAAAAGGAACTACAAGTGGGGCCTAAGTGACGTGCTGAGTACGCTGAAGCCTGAGCTAACGTGATGAAACACGTGACACTGTACACATCACGTGCTCTGAAATTCCTTCACTTCTGCACCCAACTATCCACGATCAAAACTTTTTTTGACTCAAAAGTACAGAACAGTCTCCAAACGAGTGTGTGAGTACTACTTAACAGCTAAACCCTTCCACCCTTGGCAAAGGAAATAGCCATGGATACTGCAGGAGCGGTGAGTTAGTCAGTGTGGCTCTTCTAGACAAAGTCTCTAAGTCCCACCAAACTACCCTTCCATGGTTGGGTCTGGTAAGAAGGTGGGAGAAGATACTGATAGGATTCACCTGTGAGTAACAGTGGACAGGCTTCCCTTAAGTGGCATCCTGCTGAGAAACAGGAAGAGGGATTTCATTACCACAAGAGCCAGGAGTGGTGCCTTCTTCTGGACTCGAGATCCCTGTGCAGTGAACCTCCTGGATCCAGATGGCAGATATGGCATCAGAGAAGCAGCAGTAGAACCAAGAGTCAGAGCATAGACTTCCCAGCAGAGGGACGGACTTCCCAAGCCACGAGCAAGTCAAGCTGAGTGCTTTTGTGCTGAAGGCTGGCTTGTGGAGTGGAGAGCCTCTGGGCACTTCATTGGGGAAGCTACACTTGGTGACTCACGGAAGTATAGCTGAGTGCCTTTGCACTGAGACTTATGGGCCTGGGGGTGCCTCTGGAAACTTAATTCAGGGAGCTGGGTGTGCTGACCCATGGAGCTTAAACTGAATGTTTTTAAGTTGAGGCTTATGGTAGAGTGATATGTCCTCTGGGCATTTATTAGCAGACCTGAAACATTATAACGTCCTGGTAAAGAACTACTCTGAGCATTTCTCACTGCCATTACAATTTGTTCACTCCTTTAAGAAACCCATTCCTCAGAAATTGTGCTTGTGAGTTCTTTGTAGCCATTGCAATGGATATTGGAACCTAGAGATAAATTACAGAACATTAACTCATCACAGATACGCTACATGGGGGAAGAGATGTTGATGGAGGCGATTAGAATATGACAGACATAAAACAGCCTGCCAGATGCAGCAGCTGATGTCAGAGACAGTGCTCCTAAACATTCTGCTGGATGCCCTCTCCTGACATGTGAGCGCCTGTTCTAGAGTGGAGAGGCCCACACACCACCCATGTGGGGAACTGAGGTGACCACTCCATAAACACATCCAGCCAACATTTACTGAGCACAGGGAGACGTAGGAGGGACAGGCCTCTGACCAAGGGAGTCAGGGATGCTTCATGTAGAGCCTGTTGGCATGTGAGAGGAGCCTTGATGGGGGGGTAGAGGAGTCACCGGGCACAGGTGGGCAGGACATTCTTGCAGGAAGGCACAGAGCATGAGGGTGGACCAAAGAACCGTCTGTGTTTAGTGGGGTTTGGAAAATACAACTATTACTGGTAGACTGTAAGATGGAAAAGCAGGCGAGTGGCTGACTGCAGAGACTAAGTCTTAGCAAAGACAAAAAGAGGGAACTCTCTTTTGAAGGACCTTGGAGTGTAGAAACAAACCAGTGCTGAAGCAATGCTGTAGCTGTGCAGAATGCATGGCAGCCTGCATTGCTTCCTTGTGGGTCTTGCTGCCTTTGGAACACATGGTTTTTACTGCCAAAAAAGAACCCTTTTATTTACAGAGTTCCTTATAGGCCGCAGAGCATGCTACACTCCCACTCACGATACCATCTGCTCGGGGCTACAGATCAGCTGTCACCGTAGCTTTCAACATGGGCCATGTCAAGCAACGGTTTAAGACGATTTTGGACAGGTGACAAGTATTCATGTGTAGACTGAGGACTGTGGAACACTGCTAGGGGGCAACTAAAGTCTTACAATAGTGAAATACAGTTTTGGGGATGAGCTGGAGAAAATTAAAAGTGGCCTCAGCATCTAGGGACACATCCCAGAGAAATCTTTTGGGGAATCCTGGAGACCTAAGAGATGTTTTAAAAGGGATTGCAGATCTGTGAGCATCCTCTGAACTGACAGCGCAGCTAGCAATGAGGACTCCAATTTCCAAACATCCAGGTAAACATGACAGTGAGCAGACTGTTCGTGATAAATCAAATCCCTGGTTCTGTGGTTGCTATGGGGCCAAATATCTGATGCATTTCAGGCACAGAAAGAGTTATGAGGTAGGGTCCCCTGTTCATTCAGAACAAGCCAGAGGTCATCAGAGAGGAAGTCCCTTTCTCAGTCCACCTGATCTGAAATTTCTAACCAGTGACAGTCCTTATCTCCGTCCTTAGCACTTACCACCAGCTTACATGTTATACAATTTACTTGTACCAATCCCTCATGTTCCCCCAGTAAAACGTAAGGGCTATAAGGGAGAGAGGTTTGTCAGTGGTATATTTTTAACATCTAGAGCAGCCTGGCAGAGGGCTGGGTAAATTAGTAAGTTAATGAGGTGGATGTGTAAATGCATATGCACAAAAAGTTCTGAAAGGCATACATAATCTTTCCTGGTGGTTAAAAAAAAACAAACAAAACTACAATAGGGGCAGAACTTCTAAGACTCGGGCATTGTTTGGGAAAAGAACAACTTTTGAAATATTTCCAATTTGGAAACAAAAAACAAAACAAAATTAATATATGTTCCAGATAGAAATGTTGTAAAATACAAGAAAATAGAAAGTATCAGGCTAACCAAACAAGCAAGCAAACAAAAGGAAAAAAAAATCCTTCTAATAATCTCATCTTGAAAGGACAACCACAATTAATTATCATGCGTCCTTCTAGTCATTTTTTAGGGGTACTTAACATATAATGCCCTAGCCTAGTTTTTCATTTACCAATAACAGTGCAAGTCTATTTCTAGTACCACTTGGTTTTTCATGAGGGCGGACTTAATTAAATCAAGTGACAGTTACTATGGAAGCTTGCCCCAACAACCCTCCCAGATCTCACACTGTGGCAACAGATGCATTTTAATAATGCAATGACGTCTTCACAGGTGGGTTCCTGTGAAGGAAACCGCACCGCTTTAAGGGGTTAGTTGTGTCGATGTGGCTAAGGTCTAGCCAAAGTGTCATTTCACACTTAGAGGTTTGGTCCGTAAGAACCTCCCATATGAGTTACTACACCCTCCTTCCAGTTCAGCGAAAGGGATGCTCTCATCTTTGGGGGTGAAAAGAGCACAAGACCGGAGAAGCCTCACTCTACGGAGGCCAGCCACCTGCCACTCAGAAACATCAATTTTGAATAAGAGC
Organism: Echinops telfairi; assembly: GCF_000313985.2. Classification (NCBI taxonomy): domain Eukaryota; kingdom Metazoa; phylum Chordata; class Mammalia; order Afrosoricida; family Tenrecidae; genus Echinops; species Echinops telfairi. The sequence continues at coordinate 2,227,707 of NW_022105855.1, forward strand.
AAGGAATAAATGCCCCTTACATTGGAGCCATCACTTTTTTTCTTTATGTCTATTTATAGCTACAGTCTAGCTTATCCTACCTAATGCGACTATTAGAATCGTTATTTTCTCCCAAAAAGTGAGAAAGCTTGCCGGTCACCGGGACAGAGATATTGAAATACTCGAAGAATTCAATTATTGCTCATTTAGTAAATATTTATGAAATGCCTACTGTGTATCACGCATTATTCTAGGTACTAGCAACGTTCAGATACCTAGTTTCTTGGTTGTCTTCCCTGACAGAGACGTCAGACAGGGAATATCCTTCCCCAGCCCTGGTCCCTGTTCTACAATCCATGTGTGCTTAATACTGTGCGCCTGTTGGCTGAAGATTGTGGCGACTATAGCATTTCTCACTAGAGAGGAGGGTACATGGACCGCTATCATTGCTCACTTTGACTGAGTGGGACCGAGCTGGGGTAGGGAGAAAGCAGAGACGCTAGTGTTTGGCAATTGTCGCCAGGACTAAAGAAGATGGCAGAGTCAGCTGTGTAGGGGTACATCTAGGGCAGGCAATCTTGGGGAGTAGGGCTGCTGTTCATGCATGCTCACGTGTCAGTATGCAAAATCTGAATGGAGCTAAACCTCAGAGCAAGCACATGACCAGGGCTTCAAAGTGGTCCTTTTGGTCCAGTCATAGCCGATGGAGTGAAACTGGCATGGATCTGAATTCAAAATGTGGGTGTAGCAGAATGATTACAAGCAAGAGAAAATTACAGGTTGGTATCCCGCCAGAAACGGAATCCCTCTCCTAGAACCTAAGGGTAGCCTGCCTGTTGCATAGCAACCAAGTCTCTTGATCAGCTGAGTTGGAAACAGGTGGGCCACTGAAACCCAGCAGCTGATGGCACAGCTTAAGAAGTGTGTTGTTCTCCACCGTCCTGTCGACAATCCAGTCTCCCCACCGGGCTCCTGGAAGGGCTCGCTGTGCTTCTTCCCAGTCTTCCCTGTCAGGGGGTTGACCGAAAACTTTCTTGTTCCCACTATCATCCTGGTACACCACCTTTTACACATTCGAATCGCTCTCTATTTCTCTGTGTCGGCCATACTAACCTGCTTTAAAGTCCTGCACGTCACTGGGCTTTCCTCATGCCTGCCCAAACCACAGCCATGTCTCCAAAGGGCAGGTAGTAAACTTGAGTGGGCCCGCTTCCACGATGTTTGTCTTTTGGCAGAGCAGTGTTGGAGTAAGGAAGTGTGCGGCTTGGCCCACAAAAGCACTAGACAGCATACTTACAGTTCAACAAACCAGAATCAGCCCAAGTGTCCATCTGTACTTCCTGACAGCCAAGGGACCATTCGCATTTCTTACTTAAAAGCAAGGTTACCCAAAGGACAAGAAAGGGGAAAACGTTCTTGTCAGTTTGAGACCTAACCATATATATACTCAAGTATAAGCTGACCCAACTATAGGCCGAGGCACCTTATTTTACCACAAAAACTGCATTAAAAATGTGCTGGAAAACTCGGCTTATACACGAGTATATACGTATATACACGGTAAGGTACCATACCTTACACCAGAGTAATCTGTAAGGCAGACAGGGAGCATAAGCCTTTGAGAAATGCTTTCTCCCAGTATTCCAGGGAAAAGCCCAACACCTCAAGGCTCTGGCACAATACCTTTTAAAATCTGAGGTTAAGAAAACAGCCATTGATGCCAGAATATGTTTAAAAGATGCAGCAGGAATCTGACAATGCTGTCATTTAAAGTGAGTCAGTTCCCGTAGCAGATACAAAGTAACAGCCGCACCTGGCTCAGCATGCTAATCGTGCTTAATGGAAGGAATGAATGCTTATTCGACTTCAGAGGCTAATTCTGTTTAATACTGTGAGCAAATCATTGAGCCTTGATCAATAATCTCTTCTCCATCCCTATGGGAGGAAGCAGGAAGTCAGCTCAAACACATGGAACATGGCTCCACTGAGGTCTCATACATGACAGGGCTGTCTGCAGAAATCCCTGCCCAGCTCTGGGTGCAGGCCCGTAGGTGGGAGATTTCATGCATTCCTTTGAAAACTGACTTGAGGGATGAAGGGAGATGTCGGACAGGGCAAGATATGACAAAATACCCATTTATAAACTATCAAGGGCTCATGCGGGAGGGGGGAGCGGGGAGGGAGGGAAAAAATGAGGACCTAATGTCAAGGGTTTAAATGGAGAGAAAATGTTTTGAGAAACGATATACAAATGCGCTTTACACAATTGATGTGTGTATGGATTGGGATAACAGTTGTATGAGCCCCTAATAAAATGTTAAAAAAGAAAGAGAAAAAAAAAAAAAGAAAACTGACTTGAGTGCCAACTTTGTGCAAGAGGAATAACTAAAAATGAAATTCAGGGTTTCATTACACAAAGAAAAAGTCAAGGGAGGTCCTTGGAGTTTATCTGCAGCTTGCTCATGGATCAATCTGCTAGTGAGCAGGATAGGACTACAAGATGACTCTGCCTGCCTGCCCACCTTCTTTTCCACTTTACCATGCCGTGAAGCGGCTGAACTAGATCCCTGGAGTCTCTCTACAATCCTGTGCCAGCCTATGGCTTTCTCAGGACTGTAATTGTTGCTTTGTGCTGTTCTATGCTAAAACAACATACTTATTATTATTAATGCATTGAAAATGAAAAACATATATACTACAAGAACCATATCATAAAGTTAGTCTTTTTTTCTGGTATTCTCTAATGAAGTTAACACACATACAATAACTGCAACAAGTCTAATTGCTACACCTTAATTAGGAATATAATTAAGTGTTCTAGAATTCTCATTCTCCACAGCAGTTTCCATAGTTTCTTAGGTTCACACAGTCTAACGCAGTGGTTCTCAAGTTTCCTAATGCCGTGATCCTTTAATACAGTTCCTCATATTGTGGTGATCCCCCCAACCATAAAATTATTTTTGTTGCTACTTAATAACTGTAATTTTGCTCCTTTTCTGAATTGGGCAACCCCTGTGAAAGGGTCGTTGGACTCCCAAAGAGGTCGTGACCCACAGGTTGAGAACTGCTGGCTTTCTACCAAGCAGAATAAACAGAAATTGAATACAAAATCAATATTTGCGGCATGAAAGAAATCACTCAGGGTTTGAAAGAAAGCAGACAGGGCTTAAAACATGAATTCTTTATCATACACAGAATAACTAGTTTCATCTTCATTACAATCGTTCAGAGGTAGGTACTCCTCTAATCCTTACTTAACAGAAGAGGACGGCGAAGCTCAACAGAGATAAGGAACTTGGTCACATAGCTCCTTAGAGGCAATGCTAGGATTTGAACCCAGGCAACGCAGCTCTGGAGTACATGAAAGACAGTGTCAGGCACAATCCATCTGACACTAACAATGATCTCCCTTATCCCACATCTTCTAAATTCACTTCACAAATACAAGCTTTTCCTACCTTGGCTGCACCCTTCATGAATACCCACAACTATCATGTCCACAAGCTCCCCTGGTTTACATGACTAGGTTCCAAAGACTTGTTATGTAAAACTGGCAGATGACTACATCAGATTACAAAATGGAGAATGACTACATATTTACATAACTGCCAAATCACAGCATCACAGCACTGCCAAACCACTGAGAACCACGGCCCTGGCAAGCCTTAATCATCAGTGTGGCTCTCGCCTTGCACCCTGGCATTTATTACTGTCAGAAATCTGCTGTTAATGCACACAATAGATTTTTCAGTATTTTAAATGCAAATGTTGGATAACAAACAGGCTACTCAGTAAGTGAGAAGAAGTGTACTACTGAATCCCCATGACTACTTACAACAGATAATCTGTCTTCTTTGCAGAAATTACACAGTCCCTTCAGGCGTGAGTGATGAAAAGCTCTTATAAATGTTCTCTCAAAGTAGCCATTCTCAGCCTGTGAGTTGCGAACCCCTTTGGGGGTCAAACGACCCTTTCACAGGGGTCGCCCGATTCATAACAGTAGCAAAATTACAGTTATGAAGTAGCAACAAAAATAATTTTATGGTTGGGGGGTTACCACAACATGAGGAACTGTATGAAAGGGTTGCAGCATTAGGAAGGCTGAGCACCACTGTCTCAAAGTGATTCCTATATACTCTCTGCTTCTCAGATATCTCTCTAGGAATCTTCTTTCTTTTATCTTCTATCTCTTATTTTTTGGCTCTTCCCCATAATTTATAAACACGGAAAGGTGGTCTGTTTTAGAGCTTAAAATCGGAGCACCCTCTTTGCCGAAAGCTATCCATGACAGTGAAAAGTCAAAATCCGTTTGTAGAGTCTCCTTGTGAACCAAGGCTCCACTGAATACCTTCGGACCACTAACGGGATGAAAACAGTCTTGCCCTCAGGCAGAGTGCACTGGAAAGTGGATTACCGTACTTCCACACTGCTCCAGCCAGCCCAGAGAAGGGTGGTCTCTCTCAGGGACTTGTCTGGTGTGTTCTTGAGGGAGATCACCAATCCTGGGGTGGCACAGGGGGTCTCATAGCCATAAGTAATGTCCTATCAGTCATGCCCTGACTGCCTTAGCCAGAAGGCCCTGGACTACTAGTCTTGTAAGCTTTTCATGGGGAAAAAAGGAATTACAAGATGATGGAAAATTTCCTTGAACTTTGTGAAGCCCCTGAGTATGTTTCCCTTTATCTTGGGCATATATCTAGAAGCACAATTTCTTAGTTATGTTGTGAATCTGGAGTAACTGGGTGGTGTAAACAATTAACAAGCTTGACTGCTGACAGAAAGGTTTGAAACCACCCAGAGCTCCTGCAAAAAAAGATCTGGACATCTACTTAAAAAATAACACTGAAAACCCCATGGAGCACAAGTCAACTCTGATCTCTATCCGACGCCACGAGTCAGAGTTGACTGTTGTTTTACAGTAAATCTATGTTTGGTTTTTAAAAAATAAAATTCTATTATGTTTTCTGTAAAATTTACACAGGAGATTAGATTTTCATGTAACAATTTCTATACAACTTGTTCAGTGACATTGGTTACATTTTTGTGCATCCTAAAAGAACACAGAACATAATTTTTAAAATAGAACAAATTAAGTATCAGTTAAAAGGGAGATAATTTTAACCTAACTACATCAGCAATAGGAGCCCTGGTGGCATAGTGGTTATGTGTTGGGCCGTGATCTACACGGTCAGTAGTTTGAAACCACCAGCCGCTCTGGGAGAAAGGTGGAGCTTTCTATTCTGTAAAGAGTTACAGTCTCAAAACTCATGGGGGCAGTTGTACCCTGTCCTAAAGGGTCACTACGAGTCAGCAGTGAGTGAAATCGCTGCGGCAACTCACTTTCTGATGTGCCTTGTCTGTGGGAAGGGCTTTTCTCATCCTGGTCAATGGTCTGAGGATGTTCAATGCAGCTATTGTGCCTGAGGTCTCTGCACGTGGATGCTGGGCTTTCACTGTCATCTAGCGCCTTCTGTAAACCAGGTGCTCAGAACTTAACTCTGCATTGAAAAGCGGATTTTGGCAGATGTAACACCTTATTAGCTGATCTTTTGACCCATTTTTGCTTTGTGTGTGTCTTTGCTCCTTCATATTCTACACTGAGCTTTCAGAGAGCAGGGGCTGTTATTTTTCTTGTAAAACCCAAAGGACCTCCCACCAAGCAGGTTTTCAATCACTATTGAGCAATACTGGGTGGAAGAGTGAGAGGCCACTGTATAACACTAAGGCAGGCGTCCTCAAACTACAGCCCGCGGGCCATATGCGGCCCGCCAAGGACATTTATCCGGCCCGCCGGGTGTTTTTGCCCCATTTTGTTTCACTTCAAAATAAGATATGTGCAGCGTGCATAGGAATTTG
>NW_022105855.1:2233641-2249510 GCF_000313985.2 Echinops telfairi
TATTTTTCTTGTAAAACCCAAAGGACCTCCCACCAAGCAGGTTTTCAATCACTATTGAGCAATACTGGGTGGAAGAGTGAGAGGCCACTGTATAAACTAAGGCAGGCGTCCTCAAACTACAGCCCCGCGGGCCATATGCGGCCCGCCAAGGACATTTATCCAGCCCACCAGGTGTTTTTGCCCCATGCTTTTTCACTTCAAAATAAGATATGTGCAGCGTGCATAGGAATTTGCTCATAGTTATTTTTTAAAACTGTAGTCCAGCCCTCCAACAGGTCTGATGGACAGTGAACTGGCCCCCTGTTTAGAAAGTTTGAGGACCCCTGCACTAAGGAAACACATGGTCAACGTACATCATAAGACACCCTAATTAGGAAAGAAGCTACCTTCCATTCTCCTCCTTTCTCACATACACCAATTTGTAAAACAAACACGTTTCCTTCAAGAGCATCATCCACGTTTACCCACGGAAGAGTTTCCCTAACTCCTTGATTTCCTTACATCTGAGTCAGAAATGATCAGAGCCATGCCCCACTCTGGTCAAAACCTAAGTGACAGGCACTGTAACTTCATGAAACTCTGTTTTATCTGTGCTCTAAACTTCCTTTCATGTATACTCTCCAGGGTTAGGTTCCCCAACTTTCAACACATATAGCATTCGGTTACTTCCTCACACTTCTAGCCGAATTTCCAGGAAACATCTGGAATAATAACAGAGAGTTTGTATTTGATCGAAACTACATCCTCTGATTTATTCATTTGGAAGTGACTAATTCCAACCACTAGATTTTATGTGAACATAGATGGATGTGTAATTTTCAGGAGTTTGCAACAGAGACATTAAGTCACCTATTAAATTCCTAAAACAGTTCACTTCCTCTGCTCTAAAAACAGTTACCACAGTGTTGCTCAGTACTGAAGCATGTTCCTGGTTTTACAACAATCCTGGGTAACTACTCAAAGTGAATCCCGTTTCTGAAAAAGAATTTTACAGTCATTTTAATTCTTTTAAGTGAATGTTCCACAACATTGGTTCTCAATTATAGCTAGATACTAGAATCACTGGGGATGTTATCATAAATATCAGTGTAAAGTCTCCCTTCGACCTCCCTTGAAAGATTTTGGCCTCGTTGGTTTGCAATGAGATCTAAGATATTGCTAGTTTCTTACAAGCACTTCAACTCTACTTAATGAAGTACCATTGTTCTATATGCATTGTGGATGGGTTGAGTAAAAATACTGGTGAAATTCAAATGAAGTCAGAGTATTATATCAATATTAATTTCCTGGTTTTGATCATTACACTAAAGTTATATACTATGTTAACTTTAAGGGAAGCTGGATGAGGGGTATACAGAACTCTTTGAATTATGTTTTCAATTTCCCCCTAAACTTAAGATTAATTCAAATGAAAGCTTTTTAAAATCGGAAGTGTACTTTCAAAATCACATACTAAAATATTTACAATAAAATGCTAGGTCTGGGATTTACTAGCCCTTCAATTCCGTGCGGGGGTGGTGCAGCAGGGAGGGAGAGAGGGTAGATGAAACAAGCTTGATGGTGTAGCAGCTCAGTGATGAGTCCATGAAGCTCCCCTTCATTTGTCTCCCTGCTTCAATGTGTGTGTGAGACACTGTAGGAAAACCCATCCCAGGTGATGCTAACATGCATCCAGGGTCAAGAACCATGTCTCTGGAGTTTGCAAATGTGCTCTCTGGGTAGTGTGTCTGGTACCACCAACTCCTTGACATTGAGCTAGTCACTTAGTTGCTCAGGTGCCATTTTCCTAAACTGCAAACTGCAGATAGGCATTAGAGGACTTTCTAAAAAGCAAGAAGCATCAAAAGGTCAATTTCTAACACTGTCTCTTGGAATTAATGTCGAAGTTGCACTCTAGCACAAACATAAAAAATACTGCAGTCTTATTTCTACAGCAGCATTTCCTAACTCAAACACCCAAATCCAAACTCATTACCACTGAATCCATTCCAACTCATAGAGCCCCAATATAGGGTTTTTGCAGCTGTAAACTCTTTACAGGAGCAGAGAGCCTCATCTTTCTCCCATAGAATAGCGGGTGGGTTTGAACCACAGTCCTTGCCATTCACATACGAGTGAGCATGCCAATGTTACCCAACAGTACCACCAGAACTCCTTAAGCATTTCCCAAAGAAGGTTCTGTAACACCCTACTTCCATGCAATGTTAACAGATGTTACTACGATAAAGGCTCTGAAGACACTTGAAAAGTGCTGTTTTTATGGTTTTTTTCTTTTCCTGAAAACTCATCAGAAATTTTAATATGCACCGAGACTCTCAAGTACAGGAATATTGCAAAAAGTTTGATCTACTTCATATAAGGCTAGTTTTGTAGAAAGGAGCCCTGGTGGTGCAAACAGTTAAGCATTTGGCTGATTAAGGAAAGGTTAGAGATTTGAGTCCATCCAAAGGCTCTGGGGAGAAAGAGACACTGTCATAAAGATACTCTGTCACCCAGGGACTGTGGTCAGAACCAACTCACCAGCACGCAACAACAACAGTTTTATAGAGCTCGTTGTGGGGAAACAGTGCTTCCTAAAAAATCTTAGTGAAAGAATTGAAATAATGACTCACAGACCACATTCTGGACATCCTGGGAAAAAAAGAAATGCTGTACGTACACAAGCAAATAAAGCCCTGAGTGTTTCTGATACACAGTTGTTGGAAATTAAAGTTCCATAGAGCTTTAATTAATGTATAAAATTAACACCAAAAATCAATGTATACTTACTGTAATAAGTGTATAATATTATAAAGGCATATCAATGCTAAGCAATTGAAAAGTCATATTTAATCGTTTTCCAAATAATAGTTTCCACCTGAGAAGAGTTTACGTATACAATATTTTGCGAAAAAGGAGCCCTGGTGGAGTAGCGGTTATCCATTGCGCTAACTGTGCGGTGAATAGTTCGAAATCACCAGCCGCTCCTTAGGAGAAAGCTGGGGCTTTCTACTCCTGTTAAGAGTTACAGTCTTAAAAAGAGAGAGCGACAGTCTTGGAAACTCCCAGGGCACTTCTACCCTGTCCTACGGGTCACTATGAGTTGGCATCGACTGGATGGCAATGAGGGAGGTTTTGTGAAAGCTCTTCCTAAAACGCTGGGGTGTCAGAAGATTTAAGTCTGTCAATATAACTAAATCAAGTCTATTCTCATCTAAAGTACTCAAAATTCCAAACCCACTGCCACCAGGGCAATTCTGACTCACAGAGACCCTACAGGACACAGCAGAACTGTCCCGTTAGGCTTCGGAGACTCTCTTTAGAGGAGTAGAAAGCCTCACCTTTCTGATCATTAATTTGCAACATTTCTCAGTTTCTCACTTGTTTGTTTCCTGGTCTCTGTTTCCTTTTCTCACCTGCAGTGATCACAACAGGCCTCTCAGGGAGTGCCATTCACATACGAGTAGTAAACGGTATCGATGGTGCCTCGGAGCTGGGCTGTGTGCAGTCAGCCAGTCAATGCTGCTCCCGAAGGACCTCCTTTACTGCTCTTGATAATTACACAGAACTGTGCCATGCTCCACACATAGTCTACTTTCACATGAATTCTTCTGCTTCACAAAATCCTTGTGTAAGAGTTACTGAGTGTTTCCTCCCATAATCGAGGGACAAGTCAAGGCGTCCGCTCACAAAGAACAGATAACCTAACTGGAGAACAAACTATAAATTATGTACAGGAACAGCTACAGTCCATTTTTAAGACATGAACTTAGCTAGAGAAAATCAGTATGGCAGGACTTTACACACACCAAACCTAGGAACAATCGTGAGGACAGTGCAGGACTGGGCAATGTTTAATTCTGCTGTACACGTGCCGGGTTGACATGAGTCGGCCCCTAGCAATGACACTAACAGCTGACATTCAGTAAGTCATTTTCACGCAATTCTTGGCATAGGTCACTACTCTTAGCCCCACTTCTCATGGGAGAAAACTGAGACAAAGAGAAATGAAGTAACTTGCCCAAACAAGTTAATGGTGAAGCAGGATTTAAACTCTGGGAACCACTCTTCTTACAATTGCAGTCTACTGCTAGAAAAGTCAGTCTTCCCAAACAGTAAAGGTAAATGCCAAGCCTTAGTTAGAAACGACTACTTCCCGTAACGTAAAGCTGGGGTCACCAGCTATGCCCCCTCCCAACAGAAATAACTATAGGAGGCACAGGGAATACAACAACGAGGCAGCAAGGTGGTTTCCCCAGCACGTTACCTCTTTGATTCGTTTCACCAAAGCATTCTGATCAAAAGCAACGGCCTCCGCACACTGATGCAGGTGATCCTGATAACGGAGGCAGAGCTGCAACACCTGCTGAGAGTCCAGTTTCTCCAATTTGGCATTTGTTGGGGAAGTCTGGCCACTCAACAGCCCTTCAAAACAGAAAAACAAAACAAAAATATGTTAAAAAACTTGTGAATCAAAGAGTAGTTTGCGCTCTGTCTGCTCGGACCTGGTTCCTGATGCCATGGCAGCAGTGCCATTGAGGCAATTCTGACTCATAGTGACTCTATGTACAAGAGAACTGAGCAACACCTAGTCCTGCATCATCCTCAACGCTGTTATGGTTTCACGAAGAGATCACTGAAGATATGGGTGCTATAGCAAAGTATAGTTTATCAGAAAGTATATCAGAAAGAATTGCGTCTGGGCATCTGTGCCCCAATGTTCATCACTGCCGCAATTCATAATCCCAAAGAATTGGAAACAGCTGGAATTTCCATCAATAGAAAAATGGATTAAAAAACTCTGGCATACACATACAGTGGAGTACTATGCATCCTAAAAACCAGCGATGAAACAATGACGCACCTCATCTAGTGGAAGAAGTTGGAGGATCTTATGCTGAGTGAAGTTAGCCAAGGACAAAAGGGCAAGTACCACATGAATCCACTGAGGTAAGTTCAAACAATAGAATGGGCATAGGAGAAAAATGTGCATATCACACAGTTCCTGGGCTAAGGACCAGCTACTGTCAAGAGCCAGACCAAAAGTAATGATGCATACATCGTTCAAAACAAGGAGACAGAAGAAAAAAAATAAAGAAAGAATGCAGATAGCACCTCTCCCCACCCCTCATATTCCTTTATGGTCCACAGAAGGGTGGGCGAAGAAAAAAGATGGCAATGGGGGACCAGAGCACTAATCCACCCAAGGGGAGGGTAATGTTTATGTCTCCCCAGGAAAGGGAGAGAAAGAGTAGACCTCATTCCGGTGGACCAATCCTTGAAGGCAGTATTCCTGCTCAGAGCAGCTCATTCCCAGAGAGGACTGCAGGGTGGGCCTCAGCTCAAAATAGGGCATCCTCTCCCTCGATGACAGTGCTATAGAGGACTGGACCGAAAATACAGTTCCGGGAGTAGGGCCTGTCTGACCCAACCACATTGGGGCACACCAAGAGGAGAGTGCAATAGACCAGCAAAGGGAGCAAAACCACGAAGTCTCTGAGGAATCCTGATTGTAGACTTCTGACTCCAGGGACAGCACTTGGCACCTCACCTGAACTGGTTAGAGGATATTCACAAGGGGGTGGGGGCACAATGAAAGTCTAAAGGTGTAAGGGGGGGCACTAGACTGCTCCATCCCTGACTGCAGGAAGAGCAATGGGGTCTTGTAGAAGGCACACCCCTTGGATATGAACACTGAGGACTAAAAGGGTGTAAGTGCTGTTAGGTAAACTGGTCCTGGGATATGGATCCTGGAAAGAAAAGGGGATTGGATTGATGGATTACAACAGGGCCTGCTTGAAATTTAACAGAGGGATACTAATCTACACTGGGTCAGGACTACAGTTAGACTTGGAACTCTTTATATGGTCTTTCTTTTTGTGTCTATCTATATAAGATAGGCAGGATAAACAATCCCAAGGAGACAGCAACAGGACAGACTGTTCTGGGGGCATGGGAGGGGAGGACGAGAGGGAGGGGAGTAAGGAGCCAATAAGGACAGGGACAGGGGAATTGCAAGGGATCCAAAATTGACGATGAGGAGGGTGTAGAGGTCCTGGTTGTATTTGATCAATTGAAATGTATCCGAGAGGAATCACTGAGAGGTGAATGATGGGTAAACATGAGAGTGGAGCAAGTGGAAAGAAAAAAGAAAAAGAGGAAAGGACAAGAAAGTAAAAATTATATATATATTGATGTAAATATATATATATGTAAATATATAAATATAGGCATATTTGTCTTTCTATATGTATACGTATATAAACATATATATGTAAATACAGTAGGAAGCAGATGGACCTCGGACCTCTACTTAAATCTTACCTCACTACAAGAATGGTTTGTTCTAATAATGTGGCAATGTATGAAACTCACCTTCCCAACACGATCACTGAAGACGAAATGGATGCATAAGCAAATGCAGTGAAGAAAGCTGATGATGCCCAGCTATTAAAATACATATTGTCTGGGGCCCTAAAGGCTTGAAGTGAAACAAATGTCCATCTATCAGGGAAGCAAAAAAACTCACATGGAAGAAGCACACCAGCCTGTGTGACTGATCATGAGGTATTGATGGGAATAGGCATCAGAAGCTCAGAAACAAGCAATCAAATTGACGTGAAGAAGTGTAGACAAAGTGGAGACCCAAAACCCACCTGTAAGATAGTTGGACAGTCCCTCACAGAAGGACCACGCAGAAGGGATGATATACCCAGGGTGCAGTAGAGTACTGATGAAGCATATAACTATTCTCTAGTTCTTTAATATTTCCTCCTCTTACTATTTTGGTCTTAGTTTTACTTCATTAATCTTGTTAGACCTGCATATGTTCATTTGTACAATTAAGATAGTTTCTTGCATGGAACCCAAGATAGATAAACCCTTCAGAAACAGTAATGATTCCCTGATGGTATAGGACAGTGGTTCTCAACCTGTGGGTTGCGACCCCTTTGGGGGTCAAATGACCCTTTCACAAGGGTCACCTAAGACCATCAGAAAACACATATTTCTGATGGTCTTAGGAACTGAGCCACTCCCTCCTCTATCTATCTCCGGGTGGGTCCATCCACATACTGATATGCCCACATATGACTACCCAGCACGATGACATCACTGCGCCAACCCCATCACATACACCCCGTACAAATACAAGTACATGTGACAGGGTTGGTGCCATAATGTACTTTTTCAGACCACATGTGTAGAGAGCAGCTACTGTGTTGAAAGCATCTGTACCATGGGAACTTAATCTGGATATTGATTAGTCTTTTTATATTCAGCTGTGGTTGATGTAAATACTGCCCCCTTGTGATAGTAACAGGTATGTAAAAAAACCAACAGAATGGTAAATCATAGGAAACTTTCGTGAACTGTATTGACTGAACTATGCCATGTATCATCTTTTGTATTATTAAAGCTATTATTATATATTTTCATTAGCAAACCATCCCATGACAAGGGATCGTGTAAAGCAGAACGTTAAGAAAATATAGTGATTTTTTTACAGCATGGTTTTTACCTCCATAACTACAGCAGGAATTAAGAAACTGCAATGTGTTATTTGGTGTGGAGTTCTATCAGCCGAATCTATGAAGCCGAACAAACTAAAACGCCACTTTGATAGCAAGCATCAAGCTTTGCCAACAAGGATACCAACTATTTTAGAAGCAAAGCTGATGGACTCAAGAAAGCCAGACCTGACGCTGGTGGCAAGTACCACAAACAAATGTAGCAGCCATTGAAGCTTCATATTTGGTAGCACTCAGAATCACCAGAGCTATGAAACCTCACACCATTGCTGAGGATCTACTGTGGCCAGCAGCCAACAGTACAGTTATGATTAGAGACGAATTTGTTACAAAATTGAATGCAAATTCCTTATCTAACGACACTGTCTACAGAAGAATAGATGACATACATGCTGATATTGTTGATCAGGTAATCCAGGAAATCAAATCTGCTTCACTTCCAATATTTAGCATCCAGCTTGATGAATCTACAGACGTTGCAAACTGTTCACAGTTACTGGTTTACTTTAGGTATATTAATGATGGCAACTTTAAAGATGAGTTTCTTTTTTGCAAACCTCTTGAAACGACAACTACTGCACGTGATGTATTTGACACAGTTGGTTTGTTTCTGAAAGAGCAGAAGATCTCTTGGGAAAAGATTTGTGGTGTTGCACAGAGGGTGCGCCAGTTGTGCTAGGATGTTGATCTGGATTTCAACGTTTTGTACTGAATGAGTCACCAAAACTCATTGGAACTCACTGCATGATTCATTGGCAAATATTAGCAATGAAGATGCTGCCGTAAGAGTTACAAAAAGTAATGAAAAGCGTCATAAGTTCTGTCAATTTTGTAAAGGTGAGCACTTTAAACAGTCAACTGTTTTCGCAACTGTGCAACGAGTTGGATGTGCCAAATAATGCTCTGCTATTTCACCCTAAAGTGAGATGGTTGTCGAGAGGAAAAGTTTTAAAACATTGTTTTTGAGCCTCGTGATGAATTCAAAGCCTTTTTGAATCAGAAAGCAAGTCTGCAGTTCAAAGCTCTTTTCAGCAATAAAAGTGAACTGCAGGAAATCACTTACTTGGTTGACATCTTTGCCATCTTAAATGAGTTAAATTTATCACTGCAAGGACCAAATGCAACATGCCTCAATTTGTCTGAAAAGATCGGATCATTCCAAATGAAATTTCAGCTTTGGCAAAAGAAATTGGATGAAAATAAAAGTTACATGTTGCCTACCTTATCAGCTTTTTTGAGGAACATAACATTCAACCAGACAAAAGGATTACAATGATAATTTCTGTGAAAGAACACTTGCACATGCTTAGAGATGAAATTTCATCGCACTTTCCAAATCTACCTGACACCTCATTTGCACTTGCCAGAAGCCCATTCACAAAATTGAAGATGTTCCTGAGACAGCACAAGAGGAGTTCATTGAACTCATTAACAGCGATGCAGCCAGAACTGATTTCTCCACAATGCCAGTTACAAAATTTGGGCAAGTGTTTGCAGTCATATCCTGTTCTGTCTGAGACTGCGTTGTGCCTTCTTTTTCCATTTCCAACAACATATCTTTGTGAAACAGGGTTTTCCATCTTGTTAGTTATCAAGTCTAAATACAGAAGTAGACTTGTTGTGGAAGATGATTTCCGTTGTGCTCTTGCAAAGACTGCCCCGAGAATTTCTGATCTGGTGAGAGAAAAGCTATCCCAACCTTTGCACTGACATTGGCTTTTTACACATACTGTGGCAAAATGTAGCAATGTAGTTTACTGTCGTTATATTGACTGTTACCATGCTACACCATGCTTCAAGACAAAATTTCATTTATTTGTAATTAGAAATATATATACACAATATATAATTACATATTGTTTTGTGATTAATCACTATGCTTTAATGATGTTCAATTTGTAACAATGAAAATACATCCTGCATATCAGATACTTACATGATGATTCATAACAGTAGCAAAATGACAGTTATGAAGTAGCAATGTAAATAATTTTATGGTTGGGGGCCACCACAACATGAGGAATTGAATTAAAAGGATCGTGGCATTAGAAAGGTTGAGAACCTCTGGTACAGGAAGAAAGGGGATAAGGGGGGTGAAGGGATAACTGATAGCAATGCTGACTGTATAACCCCACTTGAGGGGAAGGAATAGCAGAATTGCAGGTGAATGGATACATCAGCTAGTGTAAGATGGGGCAATATATATATAATAAGGGTTCCTGGGGGATAGGGTGGGGGAGGGAGGGGATAAAAGGGAGGTGATATCAAAGAGTTCAAGAAGAAAGAAAATGATGGTGGCAGCAATTGTACAATTATCCTTGATCTCATTGAATTATGGGGATTTTTTTGCCCCCCCCCTTTGAAACCCCATGACATCCCTTGTCTCTGCCCACTCCCCTTGGAACCCCATAATGCCCTTTGTCTCAGCCCACTCCCCTTTGGAACCCCATGACTCCCCTGGTCTCCGTCCACTCCGCTTTGGAACACAATAATACCCCTTGTCTACACCCACTCTCCTTTGAAACACCATAAAGCATCTTGTCTCCGCCCACTCACCTTTAGATCTCCATGACTCCCCTTGTCACTGCCCACTCCCCTGTGGAACCCCATGATGCCCCTTGTCTCCGCCCACCCCCCTTTGAAAAGCCAAGAAGCCTCTTCTCTGCGCCCACTCCCCTTTAGATCTCCATGACACCCTTTTTCTCCTCCCACTTCCCTTTGGAACCCCATGACGTCCCTTGTCTCCGCCCACTCCGCTTTGGAACCCCATGACGCCTTATCTCCGCAATCCCCTTCGGATCTCCATGACTCCCCTTGTCACTGCCCACTCCCCTTTGGAACCCCTTGATGTCCCTTGTGTCCGCCCACTCATCTTTGGAATCCCATGACGCCCCTTGTCTCGGCCCACTCCCCTTTGGAACCCTATTACGTCCCTTGTCTCTGCCCATTCATTTTTGTAATTCCATGGTGCCCCTTTTCTCTGCCCACTCCACTCTGGAACACCATGACGCCCCTTGTTTCTGCACACTCATCTTTGTAATCCCATGATGCCCCTTGTCTCTGCCCACTCCCCTTTGAAACCCCACGAAGCCTCTTGTCTGCGCCCATTTCACTTAGGTTCTCCTTGACTCCCTTTGTCTCCTCCCACTCTCCTTTGGAACCCCATGACACCCCTTTTGTCCTCCCACTCCCCTTTGGAACCCCATGATTCCACTTGTCTCCTCCCACTCCCCTTTGGAACTCCATGAAGCCACTTGTCTCGGCCCACTCCGCTTTAAAACCCCATGACGTCCCTTGTCTCCGCCCACTCCCCTTATAGCAACCCCATGACACCCCTTTTCTCTGTCTACTCCCCTTGGAACCCCATCACGTCCCTTGTCCGAATTATGGATTGTTAAAATATCTCTAAGAGCTCCCAATAAAATGATTTTTAAAAAGGGTAGGCTGATAAGTTCACTCCTGTTAAATGTTAATGACAGTCAGAACAATGATCATTTACAGAGTATCAATTACATGCAAGGAACACTCATGAAACAGTAGGTCAAGCATGGGTCTGCTACTCAGAAGAAAGATGAGACCGTCTACTTCCATAAAGATTCACAATCATAAACCCTTTGGGGCAGTGCTACTCATGAGGTTCTATAGGGTCCCTTTAAGAGTCAGAATCTACTCAGCAGTAGCGATTTATTACATGCCAACACTTGGCAGAATACTTCCTATGCACTGCCTGTCATACTCATAACATACTCATAACTCCGGGAAGTATGGTATTATCAGCCTTATTTTACAGCACACAGAGAGGTTAAGTAACTTTCGCGAAGTCACACAGCTAGTAAGTGAAGTGATTTCACCAAAATACCATTCCTGCCTTATCTTTTATAAGACACTCTTTCTAGGCATCAGAAAAATAAATACCTTTCAGACTGGAAACATTGTACGATGTATTTACTCGATTCCTTGTAAGAGATAAATTGGATGCCTGAAGAAAAAAAAGAAACCGCTAGGAAAATATACTGAAATGAAAAGGTTTAAAAAGTAAATCAATTAACACACCAGAGACTTTACCTTCTTTGCCTTTTTGTTTCACCATCAGTTTAGTTAATTATTAAATTCCCTAAAATTACATAAAACATATTTCTACTTATAAATTATCTTACTTATAAAAAATGTGTGTTGATAAGGAAGAGATGAACCAGTCAGGGTGCAGTATAACACCAATGAAACACACAAGTTTCCTCTAGTTCTTTAATGATTCCTCTTCCCACTATCATGACCTCAATTTTGCCTTACAAATCAGATTAGACCAGAACATGCACACTGCTATGGATAAGAGCCCACAACACAGGGAATCTGGGACAGATAAACCCCACAGGGTCAACAATACAGATAGCAGGAGGATAAGGGGAAGGTGGGGGGAGGAAGGGGGAATCAACCACAAGGATCAACATATAACCCCCTCCCAGGGGACAAACAACAGAAAAGTGGGTGAAGGGTGACAGAGGACGATATAAGATATGAAAATAATAATCTATAACTTATCAAGGGTTCATGAGGGAGGGAGAGCGGGGGAGAGAAGGGGGAAAATGAGGAGCTGATACCAAGGGCTCAAGTAGAAAGAGAGCGCTTTGAAAATGATGATGGCAACATATGTACAAATGTGCTTGACACAATGGATGAATGTATGGATTGTGATAAGAGATGTAAGAACCACTAATAAAAGTATTTAATAATAATATATATAAATGTGTGTTGAATTGGACAATTATTAGCATTTACAGAAGAAGAAATTAAGGTAGAGACTGACTTGCCCAGGCTCACCTCATCAAACCTTGACTAAAACATATGCCTACTGACTGGTCAAAGTACTTTCAGCCAAGCCAATGGCTCTCAAACTCATGTCAGGACCCTTCACAAATTCAAAAATCATTGATGACTACCCCAAAGTTTTTGCTTATGAAGCTTTATCTGTTTTAAACAGTGCAGTGATACTGTCTGTATGCCCTTTACCCAGTTCTCTGCAATTGGTAACATGTTACAAAAACCACACCTTGCATCACTGCAATTGGTAACATGTTACAAAAACCACAGCTTGCATCCACCACTGATGTCATTCAGATCTTCCAGTTTCCCAGTTTGACGCATGTGTGTGTGTATTTAGTTCTATATAGTTTTTTTTATGGATCCACGGATTTCCCACCACAATCAGCTACTGAAAGGTCTATCTCCACAAAGAGTTCCTGTGTTGCTCTTAAAGCACACCTGCTTCTTCCCCATGCCTCTCCCACAGCTACACTGTCAACCACTCATCTAAAAGTTGTATCTTTTAAATTTTTTGTTATTTTAAAATGTCATGTAAGTGGTATCAACCATATGCAACTCTTACAGACTAGTTTTCACCCGATAAAATACTATAAAGATTTATCTATATTGTAGAGTATATTAACAACCTGTCCCCTTTTATTTCTGTCTTATTTTATGGCATTTTTGGTCCTCAGTCTAACATTCACCTGATAGACATCTGTGTGTGTGTTTTCTCTCCAAATTTTGGCTACTATGAACAAAGTTGCTATGAGCAATCATACACAGGTTTTGGTACAAATATAAATTTTCATTTCTTTGAGACAAATGCTCCAAAGTGAGACTGCTAGATCCTATGGTAATTGTATATTTAGGCATATAAGAAATTGCTAACCTGTTTTCCAGAGTGCTTGTATCAAGGAAATGGGGATTTTTCTTCCAGGCTACTAAAATCTAGCATGATTCTCAAGGGAGACCCTGTCACTAATAAGGAATGTAGTTTCAGGGATGGAGGCTTGGAGGAAGGTACCAAAAGCTCCCTGGGCTGTCAAACAAAGACTGGAGGAAAGGGGAAAGAAGGCAAGGTGGGTGTCATTATTCTCACTCACGGCAACCTCACGTGACAGGGTACAATTGCTTCATAGGGTCTTCTATGGTACAATATTTATAGAGGCAGACCCTCCCAGGTCCTTATCTCACAGTGACTAGGTAGATTTGAACCACCAACCTTTTTTGGTTAGCAGCCAGGCACTTAACTATTGAGCCCCTAGAGCTTCATAATAGAAAATACCTGTTTAACACCAGCCTACCCCGACATGAACTCTGAAGACAAAGTGGGTGCATAGGAAAATGTGGTGAAGAAAGTTGGTGGTGCCCAGCTATCAAAATATATAAAATCTGGGGTCTCACAGGCTGGAAGATAAACAAGGGGCCATCTAACTGAGAAACAACAAAGCCCACATGGAAGAAGCACACCAGCCTGTAAGATGACAAGGCGGTGAAGGGGTCAGGTATCAGGCATCAAACAAAAAACAAAACCATAACATTGTGAATGAGGGGGAGTGCGGAGTGGGGACCCAGGGCCCATCGGGGGGAAATTGGACATCCCCTTGCAGAAGGGTTGCGGGGAGGTGACGAGCCAGTCAGAGTGCAGTATAGCAAGGATGAAATATACAATTCTCCTCTAGTTCTTAAATGCTTCCTCCTCCCCGCCCCCATCATGATCCTAATTCTACCTTACGTATCTGGCTGGACCGGAGGATGTACACTGGCACAGATAGGAACTGGAAATACAGGGAATCCAGGACAGATGAGCCCCTCAGGATCAGTGGTGAGAGTGGTGATGTCAAGAGGGTGGAAGGAAGGTGAGGGAGAAAGGGGAAACAGATGATAAGGTCTACATATGGCCTCCTCCTTGGGGGATGGACAGCGGAGAAGTGGGTGAGGGAGACATTAGATGGTGAAGATATAAAATAATAATAATTTATAAATTATCAAAGGGGAGGGGGAGCGGGGAGGGAGGGGGAAAATGAGGAGCTGATACCAAGGGCTGAAGTACAAAGCAGATGTTTTGAGAATGATGATGGCAACATATGTATGAATGTGCTGGACACAAATGAAGTATGTACGGATTGTGAAAAGAGTTGTATGAGCCCCTAATAAAGTGATTAAAAAGAAAATACCTGCTTAGAAAGAGTATGAAATGAGGTTATATTAGTGATCTTAACTCCCAAGTTAATAGTTCGAGGATTGAGGGGCTAGGGTGAAGACAGCTTTCTTTCTTCCCTGATCATGTTTCAGAATAAGTGAGGATCAAAACCCAATACCAAATGAACTGTCACTGAATCATGGTGACCCGGCAGTCTTTTGAGGTTCAAGTTTCTCCTGAAGAGCAATGGGTGTAACCTACTAGGACACCTCTGAGGAAGAATGGGCTAGTGAATTCACAGGCAGGCGATGGTAGACATGGACAGCAGGAGGAACCACATGAAGCAAGTGAAAGCCACATGAATGTGTTCCCTTGGTCTGCAGTCTCTCTTGGGAGTACTCAGCCCATCTCTCCTTTGAGGATGACTTGGCAAGAGTCATGTGTTGTCCATATGGGATCCTTATACAGTCTTAACTGATAGGATCCTTATGCAGCTCCCCATAACTGATATGGGGAGAGTTCCTCCTTAGATCTTACAGAGAAATGTTTTAGCCTTGCTTTTCACATAGTACATATTCAATAAACTTTTATAAGTATATTAAAAAAAAAAAGAAGATAGCATCGTGGAAAGAGAGCTGGATAAATCTGTGCCATCAGTAGTGAGTCAGGATAGCACAACAACCAAAAGTTATAAAAGAACCAATTCAAAACATAAAAATCAAGTCTCCTCATGACCAAACACCATAAATAAATGTAAACATTTTAAAGAGGAAAAAGGAAAGATGTTTACAGCTCTTATCACAAAGGATATGCTTCGTAACACATAGAGCTCTTGTCGTAGTGGGGGACTGCGTTCGCGCTCTACCCTTAAAAAAAACAAAAACAAAAAACACATAGAGCTCATAGAAATACTGAGTTAAAAAAATCAGTAAAAGAAAGGCTATATGAAAAGGCATTTCACATAAAAGGCAACAGCAAGGCTAGAACCATAAGAGAAGCACAAACTCACTTAAAATAAGAAAAGTAGAAATGAAAACTTCATTGCAATCCTGTTTTCATTTACCAAAATGATAAAATCCAAATCTGTGAGAAAAATTCAGCAGGCAGTGCTATAAGGAAGTGGGAATTGCTGCTCAGTGTGTATGCTAATATCTCTATAGAAGGGCACTTGCCATAAATATAAAAATTATGAATTAATGCATATTTCCTTTGTTGCAATTTTACTAACAAGTGTTTGCAGATCTGTTGGCACACATGCTAAAGGATGTAGAATATATACACAAGAAAATTCGTTACAGCACTTACTGTCATAGCAGAAGACCTGGTCTCAGTCTGACCTCTAAGATGCCTGAGGGCTGAAGCCAAAGGTCTAAGTCTCAACCTTAGTTCACAAAATAAAACCCTTAGTTTCCCTT
>NW_022105855.1:2249698-2261632 GCF_000313985.2 Echinops telfairi
TAGGTACCACAGCCCAACTTCGATATTTTTTCCATTTACTATGATGCTATCTCTTGGTCCAGTGTGAGGATTTTGGTTTTCTTTAAAGGGAGTTGCAACGCTAAAGGCTGCAGTCTTTGATCTTCATCAGCAAATGCCTCATGTCTGCCTTAATTTCATTCAGCAAGCAAGGTTGTGCCACTTGCATACTGAAAGTTATTAATAAACATTTCTCCAATCCCGGTGCTGGGTTCTTCATATAGTCCAGCTTTGTGGATTACAAATTGAATAAGCATAGCGGAAGGATACACAATGACACACACTTTCCCTTGTTCTGTTCCAACACCTACTTCTTGGTCTATGTACAGGTTTCACAGGAACGCAATGACGTGTTCTGGAATTTCCATTCTTCCCAATGTTATTCGTGGTTTTTTATGATCCACACTTTGCATAGACGATAAAAAAACCTAGTTAATATCTTTGTGCCAAGATATGTCTGGTGTCAGCAGTGACAGCCCTGATTGCTCATCTTCTGAATCTAACTTGAATGTCTTGCAGTTCCCTGTAGATGCAACTGTTGTTGAATTATCTTCTTTGCGTGTAATATTGATACTCTTTGACAATTTCCACATTCTGTTGGGCCACCTTTTGTTGGAATGGGCACAACTATAGAAACCTCTTTCAGTTGGTTGGCCAGGTTGCTATTTTCCAAACTTCCTGACACAGATTAGTGAGTGCTTACAGCACTGCATCCATTTGTTGAACACACAAGTCATCACAGTTCAACACACTGACAGATGAGTGGTGGTCCTGTCCCCAAGTTCTGTCAAAACCTGGCCCAAGCGCATCAGGAAGTGCTTTTTAAGTGGTACTACCAGTGGTGGTATTAAAACAACTTAACAACTGGTTCACTGCCCTAATGACCATTTTAAGTATATATATTTTTATTAGTTTTAAGTATATTTTTAAAAAGATACACCAAAAGGTAGTTTATTATTTCATACAGTTAATAATAAATTAAGAACAAGAGAGGAACACAAAACTAGATTATGATATGAATTTTAAACTATTAATGAAAAATATTAAATAATACTTGACCAGAAAAACAATAAAACTGTTATTTAAGATATTTCTATATTTGCTTCTTGATTGGAGTTCTCACTTGCAATATTCTTTGCTTTTATCTGAGCATCATCGGCTGTGTGATTTATCCTTAACCATCTTTTCACCATAGGCGTAACATCCCATTCCTTTAGAGGTAGGCCAATTGGACTAGTCATTGTGTTTGATATACTGGAAACAGGTAACTTCTCTTCTCTGAACATATTATGTTCATCTGTGAAAAACCCATTTCCACTTCTGCTGAGCTTACAGCAATTGTTCTGACAATACATTCAGCTCTTGGAACACTTTCAGGAATTGCATAATTCACTCTCCCAGGAATTGGGGGCATACTACAAAGCTGAAATAAATGACAGTGAGTCACCCTCTGGTTGTTTGGCACCTTTTCTCTTTGCATCTAATGTTTGTTTACTGAAGTAACAAACACAAGGGAATAAAAATGGTGAAAGTTTTTGTTTTGTTTTGAATTTTGAATGCTTTAACTGAGGAGTGTTGCAATGCAATGAGTTATTTATTATGGCTCTTCTAGCCAAAGCCTTTGCAACTCCCACCAAAGGATTTTCTCTTCAGGGTTCTGGGTAAGAAATGGTGGGGGAAGATATTGGCAGGATAACAGCGTTCAGTGTGAGAGACTGTTGACAGACTTGTGAGTATAAAATCTTAGAAATCTAATAAAGAGATTGGTCAGTTTTGCTATCCTGCTGGGTTAAAAAAAAAAAGTCATCTCAGAAGCAAAAAGTCCACCCAGGCACTCAATTGGGGAAGCTAGGTTTGCTGACCTGTGGACTTAGAGCTGAGTGCATTCAGACTGAGACACCTGATGCAGTAGGATGCCTTTTGGGCAATTATTGGCAGTACTAAAATAGCTCCTAACATTGCCCTAGCAGGACAGTTAAAAACCTGACCTAATAGATCCCATATATTAAGGACTGGGTTTACAAATGGTAGATACTAGACACATTTCCTTAAACCCTGCTGAAACCACGTTGTTTATAGAGGGATGAAAAGGAGACTTCAGGGAATGAAGACCATGACAGAATATTCTACAAGTCTTACAAAATACCATCTATACCTACCCTTGTTATGCACAGAGTTGAGTGGAAAAATCACCAGGATTGGAAATTTGGAGAATAATTTGCTGAGCAATCCTTTTCTGAAATGCCAGGTATGGGGGGAAAAGACCAGAAAATTTTTCTAAAAGTACACTATTGAACCATATGAACATGAACCTGAGCTATTACCAAACCAGAATTCCTTAACTCTGAGAGGCTTAACCACTTCCAGGACTAGAAGAGTATGAGAGCAGCGGGGCCCGTCATTTTAGAAACAGTATAACAAGCTTCATTTCCTGCTACAGGATCCAGAAAGTAAAAGCTATATAGCTTTGACAAAAGTTATTGTGAAAGTACGATTAAGAAAAAAAGGATAAAACAATTACCCCCAAATTGGTTAGAATTTTTTTACCCTCTTGGTCTCAGTGTATTACACACACACACACATACACACACACACACACACACACACACCACATAAGCCATGTACATCCATACTTAGTATAAGTCTTAGTTCTCAAACACTCCCCACTCCTTCCCCAAGAGAGAGAGTCTGGTAAGATCTGCTCAGCTTGGATAAGACTTTCTGATGTGTTGGTGGCCAGTTCCTTCAAGGTGCTTAGAAAAAGAATACTTTCCCTAGCTGGCTCCTTTAGGAACTGTTGTCACCCACTCATGTCAGAGAGCACTAACAGCCCCAAGGAGTAGCCACCCAGATGGCTAGCATGTGGCCCGAGAGGCTGTAAGTGCAGACATGTCCAGTGTACCACGCCAACTCACCACAATGTTCCAAGTGGATAAAAACACTGTTCCCCGCACTTTTATTCCAATGGTTTCCAATAATGACCACAGGACCAACAAAGAGGTCATTTTTTTTCTTGACACAGCATGGAAAAATTTAATCCAGTCTCATTATTTATTAAGAGTGTGAATTTGGACAATTTGCCTAAGTCTCTGACTCTTGTTTTCTCATGTAAAACAGGGACAAGAATCATCCTCTTTAGGGTCTGCCCAGCACATAGTATGATCTCATTAAGTGTCTGTTCCATGTGCTCCAACCTCTCTTAAACACCGAGAGTTAGAAGCACACCCAAGACATCAAGGGAATGTATGGTGGGTTACTACCTAGGTTCAGGCGCCCATTTGTCCAAGGCCAGTGATCTTGGTTAACGAACCCAAGAAACATGAACTGAGATGTCACAGCCCAAGGGAGATAAGCATGCACAAATTTTCCACCTCAGTCCCTGTTCTCTGTAATGAATTTAGGATGTCACCATCTCCTTCCTTTTCCTCCCACCGAATTAAGCAAAATACCCTACTCAACAACTTCCAGGTTTGCAGGCTTGCTCTATATTTGATCTTACCAGGCCTGGAGGGAAGTCTTGTGATATAATGAAAAACTGATAGCTCTTAAAATCAGACTTTGAATCCAGGGGTTGCCACCTACATACCATGTGATGACGCTGGGCTAGTCATTTAATGTCCTTGTACTCCAACCCCTCCTCTATAAAATAAATACTACTTATCATTAAGGCCCAGGAGCCTTTGTGGTATATTGTTTGTTCATTGGGCTGCTACCTGATGGTTTGAAGACACCCGCCACTCCATTGGATAAAGAGGAGGCTTGCTACACCCCAACAAAGTTACAGTCTCAGAAACATACAGGAGCAGTTCTACACTGTCCAATAGGGTCACTATGAGTTAGAATTGACTTGATGGCAGTGAGTGAGGTCGTAATGGCCGAGTGGGTTACATGTTGGGCCGCTAACCACAAGGTCAGCATCCGGAACCCATCTGCCACACTCTATGGGAGAAAGATGAGGCTTTGTGCTTCTGTAAAGGCTTACTGCCTCAAACTCTACGGGGGCAGTAGGGTTGCTATGAGCAGAAACTGACTCAATAACTATTATGAGAATTATATGAAGTTAGACCCAGCACATTATTTGGCACAGAGTATATACTAAGGGGTACCCAAAAAATCCTGGACTTTTCTTTTTCCTTCCAAAGCTATGTATTTAATTTTTTTATAAAACAACCTCATCACCTTCAAAGTAATCCCCATTACACTTACTACATTTGTCAAATCTGCAATTCCATTCTTGGAAACATTTTTCAAACTCATCTGTTTGGATGGCTGACAGCACCTCCCTCGTTTTCTATTTGTTTGTTTTTCATTTCTTCTACATCATCAAATCACAGTCCTTTCATGTCCCTCTTCATTTTTAGAAACAAAAGAAGCCACACGGAACAAGGTCAGATGAGTAAGGTAAAAAAGACAAGAGAAGCATGCTGTTTTTTGTTAACAACTGGCATTCTGAGATGGCTGTGTGAGCAGGTGCATTGAGGTGGCAAAACCAGTCCCCCTTCTGCCAAATCGGGCCCTTTTTTTTTTTTTTTGTCACACACAGTTACACAATCTTTTCAGAACCTCTAAATAGAAAGCTTGATTAACAGTCTCACATGGTGGAACAAACTCCAGATACACTATAAGTCAACATTTTCATTTGTTCAGGATATTGATGAACATCCAGAACAAGGTTTGTCATTAATCAGCATTTTGCTTTTTTTGGAAATGAGAAAACCACCCGTACACCAGAGTTTTCCCCATAGCACTGTTCTTGTAACCTGTGTTCAACATCATAACAGTTTCTGTGGCATTTTTCCCAAGCAGGAAACAACATTTAACAGCCACACACTGTTCTCTTAAATCTGCCATCATAAAAACCAAGGTTCTAGTGAAACTGCTTTTATGAAAAAAATTACTGTGACCAGAGAGAAACTTCCTAGGTGAAGCCACTGGGTGCACTAACTCAGAAAGATTGCTTGATGCTTGCTTGGTGGGAAAATGGGTACTACAAAAGCTCTG
Source organism: Echinops telfairi (assembly GCF_000313985.2). NCBI lineage: Eukaryota > Metazoa > Chordata > Mammalia > Afrosoricida > Tenrecidae > Echinops > Echinops telfairi. The sequence goes on from NW_022105855.1 coordinate 2,254,718, forward strand.
CCCAGCGGAGCTTTTCCCCTGTTATTTTGGGGTGCCCCTTGTATACTCAAGTCAAGTTAATTTCATCACTGTCCCCAAGGTAGCCAACTGTTGCAGCAGCTGAATAAGCAAAATCTGGCTGTGTGACTGATCACTCTACCATGTTGAGTGTTTGCTAGGCATGTCCCACTATGTACTAGAACGAGAGGAAATAACACAGGCATGAGCTCGGCCCTCAAGTACATCACCAGAAGTATGAGTAAACATTTTATGTGGGACTCTCACAACATTCCATAAGTCAATTGTATCAAGCATCTTTGTACATATGTTGCCATCATTGAATCAGGTTTTCTTCCAAGTCTTATTTTTAAAATTCCATTTTTCTATAAAGAGGGAGCTTCCAATCCAAGAGCATACTAGGAAGAAGAAATAAGCTGTCTACTTATCAGGGATTAGCCACTGAAAACTTTAAAAAATAACAGCAGAACATTGCTGAAGATGAGGCCTTCAAGTTGGAAAGCACTCAGAACACGGCTGGGGAAAAGCTGTCCCCTCAAAGTACAGTGGATCTTAATGACATAGATAGAGCAAAGCTTTCAGGACCTTCTTTTGCTGATGAGGCTGGACTCAAAATAAGAAGAAACATCTGCAAACATCCACTGGGAATGTGGAAGTATGAAGTATGAATCTAAGAAGTTGTCAAGGATATCAGTTCACTTGGATTCACAATCAATGCTCATAGAAGCAAGTCATGAAATCATGAAATTGCACTGGGCAAATCTACAGCACCAGGTCTATTTAGAATGTTAAAGACCAAGGATACCACTTTGAAGTCTAAGATCTGTCTAGCCCAAACCACGGTATTTTCAATGCAAAGAACACTGAAAGTGCGAAGGATTGTCAGAAGAACAAGCCCATATACTTGGTATAGCCAAAATTCTCTCCAAAGAAAAGATAACGAGGCTTCATTTCACAGACTGCAGACACGTTATGAGGAGACAACAGTCCCTGGAAAAGGGCACTATGCTCAACAAAGGACGAGCAAAAGAAGGAAGACCCTCAAGGACATGGATGGCCACAGTGGCTGCAACAATGGACTCAAGCATGACAAGAATTGTGAGGCTGGTGCCGGACTGGGCAACGGTGAGTTCTGTTGGCACCGATATGATGACACTGAACAGCAACATGGGGAGGGGAAGGAGTGCTATCAGATTCTACTATATTCTTTTTCTTTTACTATAAGATCAAGACTAATAAATTATTTGCATAAAAGAACAAACGTACGAAATAAAGAATTAGTCAACGTATGAAAATAAAGAAACATAGTTTGGTTCATTTTAAATATTTAATAGACATGATGACATTTCAGCAACTCTTGTTGGATTAAGGCAGAAAGCCTTCCTTGTCTGGAGACTGAATGTCATCACGTAAGTTTAGGGACTTGGATCCTCCCTGAAACAGCCAGCTTGTGTTCACTACACTCAGTGTTCTCCACATGTGGAAACATCAAGTCCCTAAAACTTTAACTTTCTATAAAAGTTGAGGATAGTTATTTGGTGCACCGAGTGATTCTTCCGAGAGAATTCACTGTTAGGGAATTAGAGTGTTCCTTTGAAACTTGGCAATTGACTGTATCTTGGACGCTTGAGAGCAGCAATCATCTAAGGTGCAACTATCGGTCTGTCCCTGTCCAGGGCAAGAAGAGTAACGAAAATCAGAGACCATCTATGCGCGGGCTATCATTTGTCCCAGGGCAGCGAGCTAAAGACCACTCAAACTCAGTCTTCTTCCTTAAGACCAGAAAACGTACACAGTGCCTGGCAAGCACTCCAAATTTGTTCTGAAAGCGATCACACGAAAAAGCCCTACATAGAATGTGAGAAAAATGTGGGGGAAATGCAAAATCATTTCAAAAAGACCAGGCCTACTAGTGGGATAGAAACTGATGTAACCCCTTAGCAACCATGGTCCTGGGTCACCTTGGAAGATTGGGGGTGGGGGTGGGGGTGGGGAGTAACTCACGCCCATGGTTCAACTCTTAGCCAAACAATAGACACGTTGATAAGGGAAGGACATTAACACTAAGGAGGTACACTCCTTAGAACAATCAACCATTGAGATCAAAAGGGCAGCATTTACCCAAGGGCAAAATTCAGAAAGCAGGAAGGATTAGGGATGGAAATGGGAAATGAAACACGGGGTATCAAGGAGAGTAATGTTACATGGTGGGGATGACAATCAATGAGATGGAACAAAATGTGGATGGTTGAATGGAAAACTCATGTGCTCTGTAAACCTTTACCTAATTCACAATAGAGAGATTTTACGAGTCTTTTAAGTGTCATTTAACATTCATTTCTACTTACAATATTTTCAAGTATTTATATATATTTTTTACTTACCTAAAGATTTCACAAGGTACACTAAGACTACTTGCGAGAGAGGAGACTGTGTAGAGTTGAAATAGTTTATTGTGCTAGAGTCAAAAGTAATTACATTAAGGATCTGCTATTTTCTTTTTGTCTTTCAGCAAGATGAATCGCAGATCTATTTTAAAGAAAAATAAATGAAGTAGTAAACAAAGATGCAAAAAGTAAACCAAAAAAATCCAACAATACAAAACAAAAATGGAAACAGAAATGCTAAGATTTCTCTTGCTCTAAAGGGGTCCCATCTGGTTGGTGCCAACTCACAGCTTCCTTGAAGGAATGTACACATTGTACTCCAAAGGATAATGAAAACAGAGGTTGGTTTGCACTGGAGAAAATGCCACAATCGGATGTATAGTTCTCCCTTATTTGTAGCTTAAAACACTGATAGAAATGCAAAATCCTTAAAAGCAAAGGAGCATCAGTTAAATCCAGGAGGTATAGCTATTGCAAGGGGCCAATTTTTAAGAGTTCATAGAAAACTGGAGAGCATTCAGAGACCCACCAAATTTAAAGCTACAATTTTAGAGACCAGTGGAGATCTTCCAGAGGCGCCCTGGTGGCACAGAGGGTTACACAGTGGGCTGCTAACTGCAAGGCAGCAGTTTGAAACCACCAGCTGCTGTGTGGGAGATGGCTTTCTGGTCCCATAAAGAGTCACGGTCTTGGAAAGCCACAGGGACAGTTCTACTCTGTCCTATAGGGTCACCATGTATCATAATCAACTCCATGGCAATGGGTTTGGTTTTGAAGCTTTTGAGAGATCTTCTGGCTTTACTATCATATTTAGTGGAGAAAGAAGCTGAGGCACATGGGGGGAAACTGACAAAGATCACCGAGCTTCTGAGAAGCAGCACTAGCGTAACTACAACTACATCAGCTCATTTCTCTGAACAGACTGATCTTACAGAAATAATGAATTTTCGAAACATGAAGTCTACTGATAGGAGACTCAATTCCCCCTCAGTTTATAGATAATTAAAAGGAAATATAAAGCATTCCTCCTCTAGAGAGAATGTTACCAGTGGAGGTGGCGATAAAACAAACTCACAAGTGAGAGCCTGTTACACCCAGAAGCTGAAGAGCCAATGGCCTCATTTTTCCCCACTTGCCCTGCAGCTAGGATACAAACGAGCATATGACAAAAGTACACAAATCTATATAGCCACCCTGGAAGCCCAATCGGGAAGAACATGTTGCAAAACAGAGCCCTTCCAAGAGATACATCCTTGTAACAGTAGTTTCTAGAAGCCAGTATTTCTGGGGTAGGAGGAGAGGAGGAACCAGAGGCAGAGTCTGGCATCAGCACTGACGGTACAAGTATGTTTAGTGCTGAATGGGGCAGTAAACAGTGACTTGGCTTGGTTTTGGGCAATATGCATGGTTCGAAATCCCTACAAGAGATTACACAACTTCTCCCGGGATTCTGTAAGCTATCTACCATCCTTTTACTGAATTTTCCCCCTCTGCTTAAATCAGCAAGAGAATGTAATGTGGTTAATGAACTTCAGTTTCCTTCTTAGTAAGAGAGAGTTAGTGGGATTAATAAGAGTGTATACCTGGAAAGTGGCTGAGAGGCTTAACTGAGATAATACATGTCTAGAAGCCCCTATACAAAATAAACTACATAGTACTATAATTTACTAAAATTTAACTATGAGGGGGTTTCAAAAAGTTCATGAAAAAACAAAACAAACATTATCTTTTAACTTTCTAGAGCTCCCTCCTACATGCCAGGTATCATATAGGACATTTTTCTTTTTATAAACAATTGCATTAGCACTTATCACATGCCATACAACTTAATAATTCAATTATATTCAAACATTTTTCATTCCAGGAGTAATTAAAACAATAGCTAACATTACTAATGTCAGTCACGCTCTTAGGCAAGCACTCTCCTACGTGTTACATATTTTATTTCACTGAGTTGTTGAGACCACCTTTGGAGAAGAGTCTATCATCCCCTATACAAAGGGAAAACACTAACAGTAATGACAATAACAAGTTGCAGTGACAGCAGTAAGTGCTGGGAGGATCCACAGGAAAAACATGCTGTAAATGAATGACTTCTAGTGACAAAAACAGGACAGCAACTTGTGGGAGATAAATGTACACTCACTGGAGTTGCTGTCATGAAAGATAATGAAGCTTTTAAAATTCTAATGTCCGTGACTTGGCAACCTAACTTTTAATATCATTTTTCTCCTAACTTATGCTAAAGGCAGCTTTGCTTGTGTAAATCTTGTTTATACCATGGACTCAAACTGTTTTCAGTAGCAACAGAGCTAATTTATAACTAAATCTTTCTCTTTCTGAGTGGTCTCTCTGGACCACACTTGGTTTGGGACTCACTTCTGGGTCCCTGTTGACCCCAGCGCCCTTTCTGTGGATCATCACTGACCTTCCTGCTCTCTCCCCACTGACCTTAGGCCCTGGAGTGCCTCCCCGCCTTAAAAGGAGGAGTTTGCTGTGTCATTTACTGAGGAATGATCCCTTTTGGGTGAGTTCTGTAAACACATTGGGAGCTCCTTGGGCCTTGGCCAAAGATCCCTAACTTCTACGGGAGAGGAGATAGTGCCCAATTACTCCATTCCATTTCCCCAAAGCAAGTTCTAATCTAAATATATTTGTCACCCAGAGTAAGAGATAGAAATCTGCTCATGTCTCTCCAAAGAAATGAACTCATTCCTCTCTCTAAAGTAAACTTACATCATCCACATTTGATGAGATGGGCAAGTACTAAATGAGGCTTTTATCTATAAATCGTTGAACTGCAGTTTGAAAATTCAGCAAAGGTGGCTAGTTACAGAGAACAAGATAAAAGTGATACCAAAGGTCAACAAAACCAAGGCTTAAACCCTAGTCCTTTCCCCTAGCAACTAGAAAAGTACACATCCAATATTTAACCTGTCGTCACTAAGTCCAAGTTTGATTGATCTTGGGCAATTAAGTCTTAAAAGTTCACTACTTGGTTCTCTGACCCCTGGCTTCAAGTTCAGTAAGATAACATATCTGAATTACAATGTGATCATAAACACAAAGATTCCAATCACACTGCTGAGAGACCAGGTTTCAACATCCCAAGTCCATCCAGCATGTTCGTCACTGCCTTTGTTATGGAAGATACCCAACTTGTAAAACGCCAGACTTTTCCCACTATCCCTAAAGCACACAGCTGTGAAAACATGCTCTTTGATGGAACATGACAACTGATAATAGAAAAAAAATTATGTAATTATTTGTTAGCCTTTTCTCATTTTGTGCTTCAGTTTCCCCTGAGATAGGATGGTGGCCCCATAGGGGATGAGGGAGAGATGGGCACTCACAAAAAGAAGCCTTTGGTATGCCCAAGTCAACGGGAGGAGAGTAGCAGAGATCACTGGAGAGGCAAGCAAGATACATCCTTATAAAACACGCACGCACACACACATCTGTCAACATGGTATATACTACATGGTACAGAGCAACTCAAAACAAAGACAGATTTTGGGCAAAATATAACTGGTTTTGTGGTAGATTTGGTAGAATAAAAAGAAAAGCCAAGCTTGCTAACTGGTTAAATATGAAGTTCTTCAAATCAGACAGTGGTTCACATCTTGCCTCTTTTCATACTGGCTGTATCATCTTGGGAAAAACCTCACTGACTGCATCTATGAGGTCGGAGATGACCTCCTCTTGGATAGTTGATAGGATGGTATGTCCTAAAACCCCTGTTTACGAGACACTTACAAAAGAAAATAAAATGTATAACATCTATATATATTTGGGGGGGGGTTTCTGTCCACTAAATATATATAGAAAGCTTTACTATCCTACCTATGGTTCACATATATAACTGTCACCATAAAGATGAGATAATCCTAAATGTACCTTAGATGGAAACGAAGGCTTTTAATATTAGGTTAAACACATTTATTTTCATATTAATTATAGTAGAAGCTAATTAAGTAACTACATAAAGTTAGACTACTGTCAGAATTATTTCTGGAGATCCTTTCACTTGAAGAAAAAAAAGGGACTCAAATTTGGGCTTATGTAAAAGAGCACTGAGCTGGGCAGATTGCCTTGTACTAAGTGACCTGTTTGGGATTAGATGTTGGTCAAGTCAACACTAGAAGTTTACATTTCTGAGATATTCTGCAAAAGACACTCCATTTAAGGGCTAATTGTAGAGAGAAGGGAGCCCTGGGGGAGCAGTCGTTAACACCGTTGTGGGCTGCTGACTGCAAAGTCAGAAAGACAGGGCTTTCTACTCCCATAAAGAGTTACAGTCTTGGAAACTCGCAAAGGCAGGTCTACTCTGTCCTATAGGGCCACTATGAGTTGGTATTGACTTGACAGTTTTGTTTTGTTTGGGGGTAGGAAGATGATCGAATAATTAACTTTAAAAGTCCCTTCCCAGGGTGGATGAGCCCTACAGGACCAGTGGTGTGAGTGGCGAAAGAGGGAGGGTAGAGGGAGAGTGGGTAGGAAAGAGGGAACCGATTACAAGGAACTATATGTG
>NW_022105855.1:2263245-2265055 GCF_000313985.2 Echinops telfairi
TGAAGATGCTTGTGCCCTCTCAGATAGCACTCCTGGCCCTAGTTACACACCCTGGAGAAAACCGTCAGACATGAGCATAAGAAGACATCCATGAGGCTGTCACAGCAAAACTGGGCAGGGGTGGGAAAAATGGACCGACCTCATCCAGTAACAAGACAGTGCATAAGGAAACAGAGAAACACTCATTCAATGAAATACTATACAACAGTGATAAGAAATGAAGCACATCTCAACCAAGACAAACCTCTAAAATCAAAGACAATAAAGGCACTGCAGCAGTATATGAAATACATATACAAAACAAAAAAAAAGAAATACATATACAACAAAATGCAAATTATGTAGAGAGCATTATATATTATTTTGAGATACATAAATATGTAATAAAGGTATAGGAAGAAAAAAAACACCTGGGCATGATGAGCACCAAAGTGAGATCAATGATTCTCTGCAGAGACAGGAAGAAGAATATTAGGGAGGGGTACAAAGGGCATGGAAGGAGTGCTAAGTTCAATGTGAAATGTTCTTCTGGAAAGGAAAATATTAAAATTTGACAGACTCAGTAAATACACAGGTTTGTTTTATATATATATATATTTTTTTCTTTTCCTTGTATACGTAGGTACTTCACACAGAAAAGAAATTTTAGGTAGCAGATGGCAGTATCTCCTGGGGTGGAGGCTCGCTCTTCACAGCAGTCATTCTGAAGTGGTGGGGAGGGGTGTCTGAGACCCCTATGATTCCATCTCTCCAGGAGCTTTATTACACCACAACTTTCCCCCCTCCAGCCACCTTAAGAGACCTTGCGCATTCTTTTCAGTCATGTAATCTCTACTCATGCTAAGAGGTAGCAAGATTAGATGATAGGGAGCATCAAAAAGTTCATGGAAAAATAAAATGAAAAGCGAATGGGATTTTTCCATGAACTTTGCAAAGCCCTCTCCTTGTCATTAGACATAAAGAGAGCCTCTCGTTGAAAGAAGACTGCTGTAGTGTTGGGCAACTAGTGAAAAGGCTGAAAATATGTGGTACAAATATTAAATGTTGGACTACTCATAGAAAAGTTGATAGTTCAAATCCACCCAGAAGCTTCTCAGAGATCTGCTGCCCATAGTTCAAAGCCTTGAAAACTTTAGGGAGGGCAGTCTACTCAGTACACGTGGGGTCGACCTGAGTCAGAATTAACGCAATGACAACCAATAGCAAGCATGTACCACATGTTTTTAAAAAAAAAACACCTAAAAGGCTTGGGAAATATGGAAAGAAATATTCATATACCTAAGTTCTGGTGCAAAACCAAAACGTATTAAGTAAAGCAATGGCTAGTAACAAAGATCCGTGAAATCTGTTTACAGTTCTCATAACTGTCCATTTGCATACCTTATTTAATGACAGTTCATGCGGCTCTTGTTTTATGTTAACATTCTCTTATTGTTTATGCTAGCTTTGACAAGAAAACACTGTGTTATTTTCAGAGTGCAGATGAATGTTAGAGCATGACTTTCAGTTACTGGCTCAGTAAAGGAAGTCCAAGGGAAACTGACTTTTCAGACCAAGAAGCCATAATGAAATCACCAGCTAACAGTGCCTCTAAATTTCTGGTTAAGTACATAGGAGGACAGTCTTTTATGATTATTATTATTTTATTGGGGGCCCGTACAACTCTTATCACAATCCATACATGCATCCATTATGTCAAGCACATTTGTACATTTGTTGCCATCATCATTCTCAAAACATTTGCTTTCTACTTGAGCCCTTGGTATCAGCTCATTTTTCCTGGCCCTCCCTGCCACCCCCTCCCTCGTGA
>NW_022105855.1:2265268-2283770 GCF_000313985.2 Echinops telfairi
GCACATCCTCTGGTCTAGCCAGATTTGTAAGGTAGAACTGGGATCATGATAGGCAGGGAAGGGCAGGGGAGGAAGCATATAGGAACTAGAGGAAAGTTGTATGTTTCATTGTTGCTACACTGCACCCTGACTGGTTCTTCTCCTCCCTGGACCCTTCTGTAAGCGTGATGGAGTACACAGTCTTTTGAAAGGTAAGCTTGAAAACACGAACCCAGCCAGAATCTCACTGCCATCCACTCATTCTAACTAACAGTGACTCTTTAAAACAGAGTAGAAGCAGCCCTCTAGGCTTCCAAGATTGTAACTCTATGAGTAGACAGCCTCACCTTTCTCCTAAGGCAGCGGTTCTCAACCCATGGGTCTCGACCCCTATGGGGGTTGAATGACCCTCTAACAGGGGTCGCCTAAGACCAGCGGAAAACACATACGTATTTCCAATGGTCTTAGGAACTGAGACACAGGTCCTCTATCCGGCTCCAGGCGGGTCCACCCACATGCAGATATGCCCACATAGGAGTACCCGAGCCGAAGACTGTTACTCATGCTACACCATGCTTCAAGACAAAATTTCATTGATTTGTAATTAGAAATAAATATTCCACAATATATAATCACATAGTTTTTGTGAAGAGTCACTATGCTTTAATGATGTTCAATTTATAACAATAAAAATACATCCTGTATATCATATATTTACATGACGATTCATAACAGTAAGAAAATTTCAGTTATGAAGCAGTAACGAAAATAATTTTATGGTTGGGGGTCACCACAACATGAGGAACTGTATTTAAGGGTCACAGCATTACGAAGGTTGAGAACCACTGTCCTAAAGAGAAGCTAGTTGTTTCGAACTGCTGGCTCTATGGTTAGCAGCCCAACACATAACTCACTACCCCTCGTGTGGCCCTTTACCAAGCGATAGATGTAAATACCATATAGGCAGTCCTCGACGTAGAGTTCTGTTCCACTGACTCAGTGATCAGCTCGGACATAAGTTGAATACCTCTTTTTTTTTTCTTGCTTGCTTAGTTTTCATTGTTATTGTGTGTTTATGATCATTATCTTTAAAAAACCAATCTTCGTTTGTCTTTAGGAGTTGGAAACATTATGCATGAACTTAAAGATGAACACATACTGTATTAGTCTAGGTACTTTGGAGAAACAAATCCACGGCGACTCACGTATAAGAGAGAGTTTTATGTAAAGAAAAGGTGCATCATGAAAACATCCCAACCCAATGCTGCCCAAGCCCACAAGTCCAACATTAACCCATTGACCCAACACCAGTCCACAAAGCCCTCCACCTCACAAAACAGAGGCAATGATGCCGACTGCAGGAGGAAAGCTGAGTCCATGAACGTGTAAGCATCTCAGCACTGGCAGGGGTCTCCACACGGCTGCTCCAGCACCCAGGGCTGCATCGGGATAGATCCATGCGGCTTCTCCTTGTAGGAAATCCATCTTGCAAACTGAAGCAGGGAACTGCTAAGGCAGCTGCACCCGATGCAACCATCACAAAACAAGAGACCCGAGAACTAGAAAGGCGAGGCTTCACCACCCATTTATCCCTCCGCCTTTCAACCAGACCCACATGTGATTATCGGCCAGGCTGGCACAATTAACTAACTCACATACATATACTTAAAAGTTCACAAATCATAAAAAGCTACTCTGACAATAAAGAATCATTAGATGATACAGACATTTTGACTACTCTAGTAATAACTCCACTTGTGGAAGGCTCTGGATCAACCCTTGTGTTAGATGGTGTTTCTACTCAGATTGTATGGTTCTTTTCTACTTTTCTTCACATATTGTGTGCGAACAGCTCACTGCTTCCCCAATCTGCCTATTTACCTAGCAAATCCATCAGCGTTTGGATGCAACTAATCTTTCACCGTAAGACATTTTAGCAACTTCTCTCCTTGGCCTTCCACATTATTTTTTTCTTCAGTACTTTTTTCCTCTTAAAAAATCCATTAAATCCTGATCTGTTGATGCCTCTTCTTTGGGATGTACTAACTGTTCTACCAGTTCTAAATTTAGTGTCCTTACAATATGAACAATTTTCCTACCAGTCTCTTCCATTATATTATCCTGATCAAATGCTTGGAACTTTCTTTTTTGTTAAAACTCCTGACATGGGCTTCACTGTAGGCCAGGCATAGCCACTATTACACAGTAATGTTTTGAACAGTAAATCATAACACTGAACATCTGTAAGTGAACATATTAGTTATACATTACATACTGTGACACTGTATATCGTACATATTACTAACAATAAGAAGTATCAAGGGGTGGGGTGGGAGGGAGGGAGGCACTCCTAAGTGTGTGTTGGTATAACTCATCTCCGTCCTAAATCGCACACTACCTGTAATTCAGTATGCATGAATGTAAGAGAAGAGCTTTCAATTATGTAACTTTTGCAGTTTTTCCTCAGAAAGTCCTAGATTACTAGTATTCAATGGTTCTAAATAAAATGGCTGTTTTAAGGTGGGGATGACTGTTTTAGAGACTCCCTTCAGTCACACTTAATGCAGTATGCTATGGAGCCAAAGGAGCTACAGGGGCCACTCTTCCTGAAAGTGAGTCGAGGTGGTTACACAACCCTCCACAGGGATCAGCACACACCAGCCCTCTGAGGCAGTGTGGGAGGAGGGGCATGGTAAACATCTCCCCTGCATCAGCTCATGTTCTAACTCAGATTCCTCCTGACAAAACAAACACGGCTTTTATATCATATTAATTCTTTTTGTAGCAAGCAACTCATTTTCACATTCCTTCTCCAGGCTATTTTTTTCCCTTGTCTACTCATAATTCCTTAACCTTTGTGCACAAACCCTCCTCCCCACCATGTTGTACTATTTGTATGGAAAAAATTTTTTTAAGGGTTGCTTCTTGCCAAGAGTGACATCAACTCATTCTTATTTAGTGATGTCCAGCGAGGACTTGCTCTCCTAAACGTTTGCTCGGATTTGAACAACAGGATTACCAACTACATTTTCATGTCCCTGTCACCTTTGAGATGCAGCAGTGCATTTTCTGAGAGAAAGGACTTAACACTCCAATTCTATGACCCACGGCAGAATACATGTATCCAAAAGACATCAGCAAACAGCGACAAGAGGCAAAACATCATCTCTAAGTAACTAAGACAGGAAAATATAACACGGAGTGCAAGTCATCATTGTAACTTCCTGAGAAAGACAGCTCGGTTACAAGGTTACAAGGAAGAGCAATTGATATTTTTAAAATGCAAGCCCAACATTTTGTCGAGGTGAAGAACTTTTATTATATTAAAGAACTTAAAGTATTACATTGGAATTGAATAACACATTACTGTACTTCATGTATAACAAAGCACATGGACAAAGCCCTACTTAATGAATAATCGGGGAACACCAACAATCTTATTCTGCACATAAACTATATTTAGAATTATTGCCAGTTAGCTTGTGGGGAAAATGCTGCTGCTGATTCCTGAAATGTGTCCAACGATGAGAGAACTACCAAGCTATGTCAGGTACTAAGCCTCCCTCATGGAAGTCTTCTGGAAAAAAGTCTTTCCACCCCATTCCTCTACTAATCCAAAGGCACAAGGGGAAATACTACTATTGCCAGTTCTCCTTCCTTTGGGGCACAACATAGCAGCAAACCTGATCTAATTATCAAAGCGCACAAGGTAATTCCCTTCGGGGCCGTGCTAGGCATAAATGCCAATTCCATTGCATTCAGCTTTTGCTGACCAGGACAGCATCAAGGAACCTAATCCACATGCACAAGCTTGTGCCAAGGCTAATACTTTCCTGCTCCCCCCTCTTTAAACCACATTATGGGGGTCCCAGCGCCAACCCAGGGTGATGGCTTTAGATGCAGAGCACCTAAGAATACTTTACTGGGCTGGTTCAAGTAGCTGGCTAATTGGGGGTGGGGTGGGGTGGGGGCTCTGAAGTCTTCAGAGACACAGAGTTTCAAGTAAAAGGGTTCAGAAAGGAACAACATATTGTCTTGGGAAATTGCAACTATTTAACGAAACAAATTCAAAAGTCTAAGGAAAAGAAGAAGAAGAAAATCATAGGTTTGAATAAAAAAAAACAGCTTGAGAAAGACAAAGGAAAGGCCTTGACAGTTATAATTATAGAAAATTGCTCAGGTGACTTCATCCCACCCACACGCTTTTGATTTTCATAAAGTATGACGAGGGCTTTTTAAGTTAGCCTTCCGGAGAGGCTGCAGCTGTTCCGCACAGATTTCACAGGCTTAGTTTAAAAACATTATTTTGTCAACATAAAGGTTCATGGCTTCTAAATGAAGATAGCAATTTCCAACATGAGCACCATCAATTCATACTAGTGCTCACTCTGTGTTTAAAGACATACCCAGAAGGCTGGCTTGCTTTTGGCTTACTGGTGAAATAATGGGAAGAGATTTATAATGCCCCCAACACCCGCTCAGGAGCTGGAGCTTGTCTCTTCCCTAGCGGGAGCCCTGTGGCGTACAGGGGGTTCTGTACGCGCTGGGCTGCTAATCAAGGAAGTCAGCAGCAGCTCACACCCATCAGCCACTCCACGAGAAAAAGGCGGTTTGAAAGTTTTGGAAACCCACAGGGGAAGTTCTACCCTATCTTATAGGGTCAATGTGAGTCACAACTGGCTAGAAGACAGTGAGTTTGGGGTTACCAAATATTACATCTGTGGTAAGCACATCAGCACAGAAGAACTGGCCATGATTGTAATGTTGCATTTAACAGACCTAGGACAAAGTCCAGGCAGGAAAACAGACTTAACGTGAAGATACCCACACCCCTATTCCCCCCACCCCTCCCCTCCCTATTTACAGCACCATCTTCTTTATTCTGGCTTCTCCAAGGCCGGAAGGAGCACTGCAGACCAGAGAATGTTCCCTGGGAGCCACAGAAGTGCCTCCTCCCAGCATCAATGGAAAACCTGAGCCCCTCCTCAATCCTGCTGTTACCCTGCTCCCTCAGGCAAACAGCTCTGTGGCTAATTTTCTTTTCCTTTATTCCCTACACCCAATCTGTAGAGCTCTGTCATTTCTTCCTAGAAAAACCCAACCAAACTCACTGCTGGCGACTCACAGCAACCCCACAGGACACAGCAGAACTGCCCCTGTAACAGGTTTCTGAGACTTTTGATCTATACCGGAATAGAAAGCCCCATCTTTGGTTTAGCTGGTTTTGAACTGCTGGCCTGGCAGTTAGGAGCCCCATACATCACCCACTGAGTTGACCAGCTTTCCTTGAAAGCATCTCTCAGATTTGTTTTTCCATTCACTACCCAGCAGTCCAAGCTTTTAGTAGCTCAGCCCTAGAAAACTCCACACGCCTGCTAACTGAACTGTTCCTTCTCCACCCATTATAATACCTACCACTCATCCAAAAGACAAAGGCTTTCAGTATGTTAAGCACAGTGTTCACTGCGGCAACAAACCTAACACAACATTAGCATCCGTATGGTGTCACCTCCAAATCTCTTTCCTTAGCCTTTAAGTGACTCCATGATTTGGCCTCAATCTAGTGTTCTGATCTTCTGCCTTACTTCTCCCTAAGAGGCACCCTTCTCTTGGGTCAAGCACTCATCTCACGATCCTCTGGCCCATTTTTCTCAGACTGTCTTCTCAGACCAGGAATTACTTCTTCTAGCTCATGAGCCAAGTTAACATATCCCACCAAAATCTTGCCCATCTTTTTAGATTCAGCTCAATAATTCCTCTGTACAGGGCCACTAAGAGTCTAATCAACACAATGGCAGTGGACTTAGGGGTTCTGTATAGTTGTTTCCTATGACTGTCATCCACGTCTTCCAGTGTGGTGAAAAGAATTTGGCCTCTAGAGACAGAGAGATCTGCATTTCAATCTAGGCATACCCTCTTATTCTGTGGAATGCCAGCAAGTTGTCTAACTTCTCTGGGCCTCAGCATTCTTGTATATAAAATGGGGATGATAGTAATGCCACTTTGAGAGTTATTGTAATTTTACATATTAATGCCTATGTACTTTAGTGATAAGAAGCCCTTCAGACCACCCATAAAGGCCTACTGATACAGAGGCGGTTAAGGGGATTAGGGGAGGTAATTATAAAAGGAAGAAAATTATCTAAAGTTCATTGTGGTGATGACTGCACAACTCTTTTTAATATATTTAACCCCCTGAGTTGTATGATACATGAATTATGTCAATAAAATGGGTAAATAAAATAAAATTTAAAAAACAAACAAATTCACTGTATTGAGTCCATTCTGACTCATAGACACCCCTATCTTTCTCCCTCAGACCAGCTGGTAGTTTTAAACTGCCATCCTGTGGTTAACAGTGCAACGCTTACCCGATAGCGCCACCAGGGCTCCTAATTGAGGTATTCAAAACACAGGCCAAACTACTGCTATCAAGTCGATTCCAACTCATGGTGACCCTAGAGTAAAACTGCCTCTGGGCACCTTTACAAGAATAGACACACGTCTTTCTCTTACAGGGCCCTTGGTGGTTTTGAATTGCTGACCTTGCAATTAACAGCCCAATGCATAGCCCACTATGCCATAAGGGCTCCTTAATCAAGGCATTAGCTGGTATTATTTCAGAGATAAATAAGTCTCTAATTTGAAAAAAAAAAAAAATATATATATATATAGAGAGAGAGAGAGATACAAGTTAAAGTGACGATATCTAAGTTCAATTATCATAATTGTTAAAGTTCTAAGGATTTTCTGAATAATTAGAGCAATTATTTGTTGACCCTACAATGCATACCAAATACACACTACATAAGCCATGCTGCTTGCATAAATTGTTCCTTGCAACAATGCTTTGAGGTAGACATTAATGTCCTATTTTTTAAATGAGGAACATGGGGCTCAGAGAGGCCAAGTGACTTGCCCAACAGCACATGGTCAATGAGTGAGTGGCATTTTCCATGCCTGAAGTAACTCTAAACTCTGCTCTTGTCCACAATGCACGTCCATGCATGGCGTTGCAGGAACTGATTCTAAATTATAGAAGAGGGTCCTTCTGGTTGTGCACAAGTATTTCTAGTAATAAGGCACTCACAACTTTGCAAGACAGGTTATGAGAACAGGCTTGGGTCAGAACAGATGTGCTGCCATTGTCTAGCTGTATAATATTGGACAAGTCAAGTTCTCTGTGAACAATAATTTCCTTATTTATAAGATAAAAGTCAAAGAACCCATATGATAAGGTTGCTGTGAAGATTAAACATGAAATGTTGTGTGGAAAGAACTTAGCTCATTGTCTGACATAAATATCAACTATTGGTCTCTCCTTGTAGAAAGCAAAGACGAGTGAAGAAAATCAAAGATGTTCAAAGATGTTTGAACAACTTGTTCAAAGTACTATGGACCATACAAACCCCAGCTTCCACAACCCTGAAACCAGAAGAGCTAGATTGCACAGGACTCCCACTGGTGACTGCTCTGAAAGAGGTCAAAATAGGAGGTCTTCACTGTTGATTGCTTGGAAAGCGATCGATGTAGGAGGTCTTCAACAGAATGGGAGAAAAATATGGAACAAAACCCCAAAACATAAAAAGGAACTTAGCGGCCTGATAGAGACTACTGGGACCTCCGAGACAGTGGCCCTTAGACACCCTTCAAACCTGGCTCAACTTCCATTCAAACAACAGACAGGCCTACAGAGTGAACAACAGGGTGTTACGCAGTACTCAACCAACCAACCAACCATAGGAGATCAAAAGGGCAGCATTTGCCCAGGGACAAAGCCCAGAAGATACAAAGGAACAGAAAATAAGGATGAATAGAAACAGGAAACACAGGGAGGAAGCAGAAAGAGTCCTGTCATATTGTGGTCATTACAATCAGTGTCACAAATAAAAATGTGTATGATGTATCGAATGGAGCATGAACTTGCTCTCTAAAACTTCACACAAATCATGAAAAAAGGTTTTAAAATGGGGAAATAAGTATACATCAGGTTTTACGTTATTAAAGTCCATGGGTAGTGCAGTAGTCAACACACTGGACTAGGAATAGAAAGGTTGCTGGTGGAAGCTACCACCAGGCACCCTGGGAGAAAGGCTTCGAGTCCAACTAAAACTCCTCTGCGGCTCTGTTCGACTTTGACACACCTAGGGTCATCGTGACTCGGAGTCAATTCCACCACAAGTGGTCTGTTTTGTTTGTTATTTAATAGAAAGTCCTTTGCATCAAGCCAAGAACCACCTCTCCATAACTTCTTTCCATTGGTCTTCTCCTGTTCTCGAGCACTTCATCAAAGCAGATCTAACCTGGTAGTATTTGTCAGCCCTGTCAGATTAAAAGAGAGTTTTGTTTCTTAAATCATTTCTTCTCTAAACTAAAAACTCTAACCTGCTTCAAGTCATCTTTACATGAAAAAAGTTTCCAGACAACGATCTCTGGTAACCCTAGTTACAGTAGTCCCTAGTTTAAAAATACCTTCTTAAACATGACACTACAAATACTCTCCAAGGCCTGGAGTGACCAGTGCCAGGTCTGTGCCCAAGCCTACTGCTTCCACTTTCAGAACTCGAAGCCAGGAAAAGGCCAAATGGAATTGCTGTTGATCCAGTTTTCCCACATCCTGTCCTCGTGCATCTGATTGGTTCCCCTCTAAATGGAAGACTTACCATTTATTACTTTGAAATACCACTGTGGTTTAGCCCATCTTTCAAGTCTGTTGGGATCACTTTGAACCTTGGTTCGCTCATCCATCATGTTATATATTCCTCCCGACATTTTATCATCTGAAAACTTGATTAACATTCCTCTACCTCTTTATTTAAAGACAATCAATACATTTTTAATGAGTATCTAGGATGCCCAGGGTCCTTTGCTAAGTATGGTAGGGACCAAGCCAAGAAATATGATGTTGAATACAATAGAGGCCAATGTCAGAACCTCACATATCTTTGGGGATTATCTTAAAACTGTTTAAGTTTGTGAAGACTTAGTAAGGACATAACAGCCTATAAGCAGTTGAAAAGAGAACAGGTGCTAGAGGTACAAAAGGTGGCAACCAAGGGACAAAATGTTAGTGATGTACATTTTGGAATCACTTCCTCTCCTTTAATTGCCCCCTTCTCAGTCTCAGCCCCTTTTAGAGAGATTATAGTTCTCTCTCTCTCCAAGCTGCTGGAACCCCCTTCTTCTCCATGCTTCAATGAAGGTCACTAGTGGATCCTTCCTGTTGAAAGAACGTGTAACCAGAGACAAGACATAAAAGAATGATAAGGATTTGAACCAACCATATCTGGAATTATTAAAGCTAAGAGAAAGCTTCTGAGTTCTGTTAGAGCAAAACCTGGTGGTGTGGTGCCATGTGTGTTGGCTTGCTAATTGCAAGGTGAGCAGTTCGAACCCACCAGTCATCTTTATCTGTGGGATAAAGATGAGATTTTCACCTTCCACAAAGGTTTACAAATGCTATCTGATCGAATTACCATGAGCTGGAGTCAAGTAGTCTTTTAGTTTTTGGGGGGTTTAGTGATGATTGAGTAGCTGTACTTTCAAGTTTTTGCAGTGCCCTAGACGGGAGAAGCAGGGATGTGATAGCGGAGAGAGGGAGTGAGAGGAGTTGGGGGAGGTGGGAGTGAGGAAGGTAACTCGAGTTGGGTAGAGAAAGCAAGCACCACAACATAGAACGCAATTAGATCAGCTAATTGTACACATCTTTCAATTTGGGGTTTTAGCTATTACTTTGTTCTGTCATTTCCACTTATCTTTCTCCTTGACGTGGAAGCAACACAGGTGTAAGTAGTGCTGTTCTGTTACACACGATCATGCCATCAGCTGGCCCAAGTGTCCCAGCACACCTTCTTCCTGCTGCTTTTGCTCTGGACAGAACTTACTGTGTCAGTAGTCATGCCCCCACCTCAGAACCTTATGTTAATGTTTTAATCCTGGACACAGTTTGTTTAAATCCAAATTATTCTCTAATATCTTTGGTTACATGTTCTTTTTTCTATATTTAGGACACCGACTTCTACAAAGTTCTCTGCCTAGCCACTGCAGTTGTTTCAAACATTTCCTACCACCGCCACCCTTTTTTTCTTATCATAATGATTTGTGCAAAGATAGATCATAACAATTCAGGGGAAGCCACAAAAGAGAGTTTGAGATGTGCATATATTTTAGTGGGGTATGCTATTAAAATGCAAGCTCTGCGAGGGCAGACATTATAACTATGTTCCTATAGATCCAACTTCCAACAGTGTCTAGCAGAAATATCTGTTGAGAGAATAAACAATCCTAGTATTACAGATATGTTAAGGTTTTAGCAGGCTACAATGGGGGCAACTTTCTAATCAAATGCAACAGTGGGAGCCGAGGCGTCGGAGAGGGTACAAAGACTGACTG
The DNA here is from genome assembly GCF_000313985.2 of Echinops telfairi. Classification (NCBI taxonomy): domain Eukaryota; kingdom Metazoa; phylum Chordata; class Mammalia; order Afrosoricida; family Tenrecidae; genus Echinops; species Echinops telfairi. The sequence continues at coordinate 2,275,640 of NW_022105855.1, forward strand.
AGATCTTAATGCAAAGCTGAGGGGTTCATACCTGTATCTGGCAGGTAGCATCCAAACATTCTGAGGCATGCTTAAGAAGAAGTCAGGGTCTAGACTCTGATGCTTTCCAGGGACAGAAGGGGGAAAGGTGGGAAGGGAAAGTCACTGTTCTCGAGGGTAGACAGGTGCTGACATGAGTGAAGGGAAACACAATGCTCACTACGAGGGACGACGTAGTGAAAAATGAGGGAAACAAGGCACTGGAAGTCGGATGAGTTGCTGAATATAAAACTGATGGGTCTGCTCGGTAAATCCCCACTTAATTCACAACAAAAAGTTAAATAGGAAAAGAAGAGTCTTGAGTATTGTGCAAGGTTGTACTAGACTGTACATGTAGCAATTGTTGGTTCATTTCTGTGGTGTATGTTTTCAATAATAAAAATAAATAATTGTCTACAAAGTAAGAGTCTGACAGAGTTGCACAAAATTGTAGACGCCTAGGAGTAAACTCTGGTCGGGGATAGTGCTATCCAGGCAGAGCCATAGCATTTGGCTGCTGAGATGAGTGAGAGTCAGTATTACCAGAGGGGGTGGGGGTGGGGGGAGTAGAATAAAGAAAGGCCAAAACAAACAGGCCCCAGAACCGTGGCTTCTTGGCAGGACTTACTATGAGCTGGGGGAGGACTGGCTTCGACTTGTGGAAAGAATGGGCTGGTTGTCCAACCAAAGGGAGAGGAGCTCCTATCTGGGAACATTTTTTTCATTTCCATCTAATACTTTTAGTAAGTGGGCTGCCTTGATAGTGTTTCTAGCTCTTCAAGTATGTTGTCAGGAAGTAGGAGAGCTGGAGAAAGATAAAAGCTTATCTGGTCACAATGTCAATTTTAACCTTCCTCTGGTCCTTGAACCAAACTTTCAAGTGGCTCTTACCTTTTCTTCTATGTGCCCCTGTAGGTGCCTGGTTTCCTTTTCTTAACCATTCATACCGTGTCCTATTTCACCTTACTGCATTGCTATGGGACATTGCTTAATACAGTGCTTTTCCAACGTGCTTATCTGCTACTGCTCAATGGCCAGGCCACATTCTCCACCACATCCTCCAGACACACACCGAGGCGGTGGGGGGGGGGGGGGGAGGTGACATGATGAGCTTTATTTAGAAATATTTCTTTTCTTTGGATATGAAGTATTGCTGGCCAGCAGTTCTTTGTTGATCCCATGCCACCTACTTTAGGAGCAGCTATGACACTGCTATCCTACTTGAGGTTGGGGACAGGTCTTAAAATAGAACTTCATCACTCTCTTTTTTGGCTTGATTTTTATCTTTCTGGTCACTGCCACCCTGTGTTTGGGAAGAGTGGTCAACAATGCAAAGTCTCAGAAAAAGCACCACAATTTAAAAGATAAATGCTGTCCCCGTTGCCGTTGATTCAAACCTGCAGTAACCCTGTAGGACTGAGTAGATCCCCCTCCTAGGGGCTGCTATAGTCTTTACAGACGCCATCTGCTGCATCTCTCTCCTCCAGAGCAGCTGGTGAGTTCAAACCATGAGCCTTTCTGACAACAGTTGAGTTCTTTAAACTCCAGGTCACTAGGCACCTTTTAACTGCTGTACTAATAAGTATAGGAGCCCTGGTGGTGTAGTGGTTACGTGTGGGGCTGTGTGATAGTTACATAATCTGGTGTCAACTTGAGGCTATTAAGAGTGAAGGGGTGCAGTTTGGCCTGTCAATCAGGTTGTAGCTTGATGACCTCATTTGGAGGCGCTACAGAAGCTCACTGGAGGCCAGACCCACTCTGCTTCATCTTCCTGCTGACAAGACATATGGTGCTATGCTGATGGAGCCAGAGCCCTTGAGGTGAAGGAGTCACATGGAGACCCACACCAGTGCTGCCATGCTTCCACCGTCACTGGATCCATAAAACTTTCCACTCACTGACCTATGATCTTCCTGCATTCTGGGTCATTGCATGTGTTGCATGAATCTAAAGAGAAATTTATAGACTGGTATCAGACATATGGGCTAATATTGGACTTATGAACTTGAACTGGACAGGGCTGGAATGTTTTCTTAATATACAATTACTCTTTGATATAAAGTTCTCTCTTACACATGAGTGTCTATGAATTTGTTTCCCTAGTCAACCCAGACTAACACAGGCTTCCATCCACATGACTGGCAGTTAGAAACCACCAGCAACTCAGAGGACAACAGACTGGGGTTTCTCCTCCTGTAAACAGTTACAGTCTTGGAAACCACATGGGGTCGCTATGAGTCATCATGGACTCAATGGCAGAGTTGTTGGGTTTTTTTTTGAGAAAAACAACAAGTATACAGAGTAATACATAAGAGATCATAATACAGACTGTATTAATGATATAATAAAACGCCATGCTGATAAGATACCAAAAGGAGTTTCAATAAATTTACTAATCAAAAACATGACTATTCACTTATCACATAAAATGGCAGTCTACTACCCCTACCCTACTCCCGCCCCATACTAACTAGAAATGTATTAAATTTAAAGGTACCCTCAACAGATGAAAATGTTTTATGCCTGTTGGCTGTGATAAGATATGAGCTCTCTTCTGGTACTCTCATCTGAATTCTGTGCAGTTAACTATTGTAATGACTAGAATGAGATCACTTGCAGCATGTTAATCATGGAAATCCCCAAAGAGCCACAATATGCTAGAAACATAAGCTACATCTGACACTGAAATGAGGATGAGTGTAAGGTCCGACATCGACGTCCCACACACTCTGTTGAGAGACCCAGCATAGGAGAAGCGTGGCTTAGTATTGGCACCTGTGAAAAAGACTTGAGGGTTGTAAATGATTCAATATGACTCAACTGCACGGGGCTGCCAGAAATGCTACTTCAAACATTGGCTGTATTAAAAAACATATAGCATGCAGAGCGGGGCCGAGATCCAGCCAGACTCTGGGCCGATAAGCTCCCCTCTGGAACACTATATTCACTGGTAGGTCTAACACTCTTAAAAACAGCCAAAATGGGGTGTTTTCAGGTTTTAGACCAGAAAGCTGGAAGGCACATAATCATAGTCTGAAGGAACTGAAACCTTAGTCTAGAAATAAATAATATGACAACCATTCTCAAATATCTGAATAGTCAAAATGTGAAGAACAAAAATAATATTTGAAAGTTAAGAAGAAGAAAATCCAGTATCAAGATTAGTTTTATCAAGAAAGCCATCTGCAAATCTAATAGAATGGCTGTCTCTGAAAAACCAGACAATCTTGATAATTATTTGTGAGGGGTTGTCAAGTATCAGTCGGGCAAGCTGTGAAAGACCTTCCCACCCTTCAATTCCCAGGCCACCTAATACATTCTGGGGGCTCTTCACCTCTCAGTATAATGTGCACCACACTACAGACCTATACAGAGTAATTCTTAGCGTCCCTCTTCCACCCTGCTGCCGTGAAACACTGCCATAAAACCTGGCACTCGCCAGAACAGCCTTGTTTTTCTGGATCTCACATTTCTGCAGTCTTACCACTGTTCTCTCGCTCTTTTTCAGTGGAAAATACTTGCATTTTCCTTCTCCAGCACATCTCCACCTTACACAGGTTCCTACTTTCCCAAGTTTTACTATATATTGTAAGCTTTAAGAAGGCATTGGCTAAAAATAATTTTTTAAAAATGTTATGGCACTCCAAAGGGAGCCTTATGGTGTAGTGGTTATGTGTAGCAGGGCTGCTAAGAGCAAGATCAGCAGTTTAAAGCCACCAGCAGCTCCCTAGGGAAAAGATGAGGCTTTCTACTCCCACAAAGAGTTACAGTCTCACAAACTCACAGGGGTAGTTCTACCCTGCCCTACAGGGTTTGCTATGAGTTGAAATTGATGCCATTACAGTGAGTGTTGCAACGCAAAATAAATAAGACAACAAAAATGTAAAATAAAAAATAAGACAATGGCTTCAAACTGTAGGTTCCTTCCTTTATCTAACAAGACTTTGAATATAAAGAATCTTTGAGAAATACTTAATTTTGATACCATACTTGAAGTCCTAGCCAGAATAATGAAGCCAAAAAAATTTTTTTTAAAGGAGTAAGTAAAATTATCACTATTTGGAGATGACATGATCTGATGTATAAAATAATCCCCCCAAATACACAAGAAAGCTACTAGAATGAATTTAACAAAAATGATAGGCTATGAGATCAACACAGAAAAATCTGTTATACTTTAGTACACTAGCAAGGAATACTCTGAAAAGGAAATGAAGAAACAATCCCAATTACAGCATCTGACAGAGTGAAACACCTAGGGATAAATTTAACCAGTGGAGTGGAGGTGGGGGGTGGTAATGTGTGTGTGGGTGTCTGTGTGTATGTAAAAGACTTGTACACTGAAAACTATAGCATGCTGCTGAAAGAAATTAAAGAACTAACCAAATACACATTCTGCATTCATTGAATGGAAGATTTAATATAGCTAAAATGTCAATGCTATCCAAAATAACCTACAGATTCAACAAATTTTCAACAACCTTTTTTACAGAAACGGAAAAGACAATTCTCAAATTCATATGAAATGTCAAAGGAACCTGAATATTCTTGAAATAGAGAATATTCTTCTGTCATATGAGAAATTAAGTCTGACACATGTTACTGCATGGACGAACATTATGTTGAGTGCGGTAGTTATATAATCGTTTGCTAGTTTGAGAGGATTAAGAGTGAAGGGGTAGTGTCTAACCTGTCAATCAGGTCATAGCCAATGAGGCCTCTGTGTGGGCATGGCCTTCTCCTAAGGATTCTGGGAACTCCTGTATTCCTCGTTGGAGGCAGAAAAAACACTCTTTCTCCACTCACCCCCTGGGAGACATTGCAGCTGACAAGACACATGGAGACAGACTGATGGCAGCCAGAGCCCCAGAGCTGGAGAAGACACATGGAGACCCTGCCAGTGCTGAGATGCTTACACCACCACTGGATCCACAACACTTCCCACCCACTGGCCTGTGATCTTCCTGCATTCAGCGTCATTGCATGTGTTTCGTGAGTAGAAGAGGAATTTATAGATTGGTATCGGACATATGGGCTAATATTGGACTTATAGACTTGATTGGGATGTTTTCTTAATGTACAATTACTCTTTATATAAAACTCTTTCTTATACACAAGTGTCTGTGAATTTGTTTCTCTAGTCTACCTAGACTAACACACTGTGAAATAAATCAGATATAAATATTGTTCAGACCCCAGTAATATAAAACATATAGAAGTGCCCATGCCTTTTTGAGCAGGAGAGTATTTTGAGGAAGGTACCCGATCAAAGATTCCTGCACTCCTTCTTGGGGTGCTGCCACCTAACAGGCACTCTCACTCCATAGTTGAGAGAAAATAGTGGGTCAGAACAGCGCCGCTGCTGGTGCCTGTGGGCCCTGACCGTGAACAGTTACTGTGCCTGTATGTACTTCAAGGGCAAAATGGAGTGGTCCCAACTTTAAGAACATGCCGAGAGCTCAAAAAAAGAAAACGGAGCTTGCTACAAAGAGGTGGGCTTTCCAAGTTACCAGGCCTTAAAGATGTTGAATGTGTTCAAAAATTCTTTCCTGAATAAATACAGTGTGGTGAGGGTTCCTAACCCAAGGTGAACACGAGAAGGGTGTGGACCATTTGACAGATGGAGCTGCCGTATGTGGGCAGCCACAGCAGTTTTTGCAAGGGTCACAGGAACAATTCCACCCCCAGTGCTCCAGATGCGTCTGACTAAGCACCCAGCATTTAGTCAGGGGATTGTAAGTGCACAGAGCTTGGCTGACAATACTGTGGAATAAAAAACAAATGTCAAAATAATAAAATACTCATTAAAAATCCATATTTTCATTCTTAACTTGGAAAATGAACAGCTCTGGGAGAATGAAAGCAACTAGGCTTATTCTAAATTGTGTACGACACTGAAATCTACCGAATTAATGTTTGCTCTTTGTATATATTCCTTTACTTTCCCCCCAGTGAAAAGTATATTTTGATAATTTTTTATTATATAAATGCACTGAGTTAGTAAAATATTATGAATTTGTTTTATTCCTAAAACATGCAATTAGAATGTACTGATGACATGACCTATGCTAAGAATACCCAGTATTCAGTTTTGAAAACTAAGGGGGAAAGCTGGTGCTAAACATAATTTAAAAATGAAGATACTGTATAACCAGTTTTATGAAATAAAGAATTAGATATTACAAACATAGTTCCACCTATTTTTTTTATACCTATGGACGGAATGAGCATTACTATGGGCGCTTAGAATAAGCTACTGCACAGATGAAGTTTAAGAAATAGTAAGGAATGTAAATTTGTGATATCCACTTTAGAGAAAAAAATAAAATAAAATGATGATAGCAACATATGTACAAATGTGCTTGACACAATGGATGTATTATGGATTGTGATAAGAGCTGTACAAGCCCCCAATAAAATGATTTAAAAAGCATTTTGCATGCTTGACTTAGTATTTTTAAATTGACTTTAAAATTTTAAATTGATCTTAATAAAATAACCCAGCTATGTTGATTTTCACTGAAATTATATATTTTGTCACAGCTCTGTTTTGAATCAGAAATTTGAGTGAAAACTTGCATGTATTACAACTGATCATTAAAACTGAGAAATATTTTTCCAATGTTTTTCCATATCTCTTATACAAGGAATGCTGCTGGCACAATAGGTTAAGCATTGGGCTGCTAACCACAATGGCAGTGGTTCAAATCCACCAGTCACTCTGCAAGAGAAAGATGAGGCTACCTGGTAGCATTAAGTTTTATAGTGTTAGAAACCCTATGGAGCAGTTCTACTCTGTCCTATAGGGTCACTATGAATTGGACTTGACTCCACTGCAGAGGATGGGGTAATCTTATACATACAGCTATACTGTACTAACTTTACACTTGCTCCATGCCTTAGTCCTGGGATGCTTTGCATACATTATTATTATTATTTGGTGCCGTTGAGTGGCTCCAACTCATGATGGCCTTATGTATAACGGAATGAAACTCCACTTAGTCTTGTGCCATGCCAATCATTGTTGAGTTGAATGTCATAGCCATGTGTCATTCCAGCCATTATTGTCAGTCCACTTTTTCACTGACCTTCCATTTGCTTCCATTAGTAGGCCAAGAAATGTGCTGGTTATTTATCTCCATGTGTTAAATTAGTAGACCAAAAATGCACTGGCTATTTGATAGCTGCCATTGCAAATAGTACTGAGAATTAGATGTACGTATAACCTAACCTAGCTGTGTGGGCTTCACCAACTCATGTCTGCTCACGCATGGCCTACACATCTCTGAGGCATCCCTTTCAATTCCCAATTTATATGCTTCTGTTGGACAGCTTCAAATCTACCTTCTCCGGAGCAATTTGTTTGTCTGGACCAAAAACCTTACATTTTTAATACTCTGCATTTTGCATGCTTGACTTAGTATTTTTAAATTGGTTTGAAAATTTTAAATTGATCTTAATAATCCAACGATGTTGATTTTCACTGAAATTATATATTTTGTCACCACTCTGTATATTAATCTGAAACATAAACTTTAGAGTAGCTTCTTAAAAGAAAAAGATCCCCCTCCTCTAAGAAGAATTTGCTTCAGAGGACAGCACTGATGCTGCAGCTCAGGGAAAGGGACATGTCTGATCAGAGCACATGGGAGCAAATGAAGCGAGAGGAAGAGAGAGTGGAGTACATCCTGGCCCACCAAGCCTTGACGATGATATTCCCGCTCAGAGCAGCCAAACTACAGAGAAGACCATATGGCCGGCCCCACTATGAGACATGACATCCCTCAGTGACCCTTACCTCTACAGGGGGCAACACTGGAGACACAGTGTGGGAATTGCACCCGACCACACTGAGGCAAAACACTAAGGGCATGCAATAGAACAACAAGGGGAACAGAGCAACAAAGTGCCCAGGGAATACCAAAAATAAGACTTTGGGGCCAGGGTGTGGCGCCACATCAGACTCGACCGGAAAACACTCATAAAAGCCAACAAACAGTCCTTGAACTAACTATAGGCTTGTTGTTGTTGTTGTTGTTGTTGTTGATTTGTTTTCTTTTGTTGCTTGGTTTTGCTCTGTCTTGTTTTTGTGCATGTTATTATCTCCACAGGT
>NW_022105855.1:2285998-2290112 GCF_000313985.2 Echinops telfairi
GATGATATCAAGAAATGTACAAATGTGCTTGACACAATGGATGGATGTATGGATTGTGTTAAGAGTTGTATGAGCCCCCAATAAAATGATTAATTAAAAAAAAGTTTATACCTAATAGGGATTTCAAAAGTAAACATCATCACCCAAAATAAATGAGTGCATCATGCCTGCACAAAGACATTCGCACAAAGGCTCAGGAGCAGCACTGTTCATATGGTTAAAAAAAGGTTAAGTCAGGCTCAGTATCTATATATTTGACATTTTATGTAGATGAAATCATATACTGTATGATTTCCATATATACTTTTTCCTCTCTAGTGTTCCTGTTCCTACCTCACTTTGCGAAGAGAGATTCTGAAATGATGAGAGCCAAGGAAGCCCTATGGAGCAGCTCTATTTTGTGAACCATGAATCAACACTGACTGTGGCACCCCACAAGCACCACCACCCTGCTCTGGTGTCTCAGCACTTTTGGTTTGTCTGCCCTGAATCCAAGTACCGTGTTTTCACAGTTCACCCAGACTGTGCAAGTCTGTTTTTCACTATGTCTTATAAAGAAACCTTTTGAAAGAGGCATGAACCTAGCAAATGTGAATACTCATAAGGAGCAGAATCAGAGAAATTATGGAACACTATATGCTTTTTTTTAGCAAGCTAATTTTAAAACCAAACCAACTATATAGATCTAACGCCATTGCTCCTTTAATTCTCACACAAGGTTCGTGGCACACATTTTGGTTATGAGGGGCTTAGATCATTAGCGGCAGTGGTAGTTCGGTGGCAGAAGTCTCGCCTTCCATGCAGGAGACACAGGTTCACTTCATACATAGCTATCACCTCTGTCAGTGGAGGCTTGCAGGTTGCTTGATGCTGAACAGGTTTTAGTGGTGCTTTCAGTCTAAGACAGACTGGGAAGTAAATGACAGGCTGACCATTCTGAAAACTCTCGCACCACAATGATCCTATCTGCAGCCCCCATGGGACTTGTGCAGGACTAGACAGTGTTTTATTCCATTGTGCATGTTGTGACCATGAGTTCAAGAGCTAGTAACAACACTGTAATGGGATATAATAAATAAATCAGTCAAACTGAAACCACTTTAGAAGTTTCTACTCATCTGTCTTGGCTGAGTTCTCTAGAGGAGTAAAACCAGGGATACCTTACCCTCATACTTGTGTAGATTCTTGTCTTGGAAATGAGGCTTTTGCAGAGGTGGTCTGTGCCTATAGTATACTATAGTATAGTGCTGTAATCCTTAATAACATGTACTGACTAGTTGCCAAGTGCCACACTTGGTAGTGGGCCCTGAGAAATTAAAGATGGTTAAAATGCAATCTCATTCTTCAGAATATTTCTCTGAGTAGTAATGGACTGAAAATAAGCTTTTCTTTATTTAAAAATAAAAGTCGGCAGAAGTTTCCTGATATAGGAATTTTTTCCTTCTCCTGTCTTGATAAACATTAAAATAACTAATTACAAGTTACTAATGTATCATCAAACCCACTTGTGTATGTCCTACCTACTCTGTACTTGACTTGGTTTTCAGAAAAATCCAGATGCTACCCAGTAAACGAAATTAACCCAAACCCATTACTAGGGTGTGCATTCTCACTCACAAAGACTCTATAGGACAGAGTAGAACTGCCTGTACGGAAGCACACTGCCACATCCGTGTTCCTTGGGGAGGCTGGTGGGTTCAAACCCCTGCCCCTTAGGCTAGCAGCCAAGTACTTACCTACTTGGCTACCAGGCTGCCTTTAATGAACTAAAACTCAGGCACCTTTAATTGCCTATCGAGTACATTCCAATTAGTCGTCATCCTAGAGATCAAAGTAGCACTGACCGTCGGGTTTCCGAGGTTGTGATTTCTGCGGACGCAGGGCACATCGTTACCCAGAGAGTGACTGCCAGGCTTTCTATCAGCAGTCGAACACTTCACCGCGGCACCACCAGGGCTTCTCTTAGTTTAACCTACCCAAACCAAACCCACAGCCATCAAGTAGATTCTGACTCCTGAACGAGGGCCTTGGAAACAGTGCCACAGGTAGTAGGAGCTACAATCCGTTTATCAATTGTTTTTGTCTAGTGCCATCTAGTGGCGAGAGTGCAGTTAAAATCGCCCTGTGGGAAACTAGACCATATTCAAAGGAGGCCATCTTATGAAATTGAGGTAGTCGATGATTTCATCCTAGTGGGATTAATCAACATCCGCCATGAAAGCACTAGTCCACCAATCAAACAACATACTAACCACCCCCCCACCCAGCACATCAGCAGCAAAAGATTTCTTGACAGCTTTAAAAAGTAAAACTATCGAGACAGCTCAAGTCAGGGTCTTTCAAGCACAAAATATAAAAGAGAAGTCAGGAGTGGAACTGTGCCTTTGAAATGTGGTGCTGCGGAAGAATACTGACTATTCCATGAATTATAAAAACAAAACAAATCCATTTTTAAGGTATACAACCAGAACATTCGTGAGCAGTGAACCATCAGCTTGCTTACTGTGGACACATCATAAGGAAAGAACTCACTACAAAAAGGCATCATGTTCAGCAAAGCAGAGGGTCAGCAAACAGGAGGGAACCAACCCACCTCCCACTAAGATGACTGAATGCAATAGCTGCAGCAATAGACTCACATCTACCACCTGTACAATCAGGAAGAGGCATAGATCTGGGCACCACGAGTTGGGCTGACTCAGCAACTACTGGCATCAACAACAACAAATCTTACAAGATGTAAGAACAACTATGATATTTGTTTAAATTATTGTTTTACTATCTCTTTACCCTACAAAACTGTTCAGACCCTACCTCTCAAAGGGATGTACCTTTCCCCCCATTTCTCTTGAGACTGGTAAATATCGACCCTGCTGTAAGGCTTACTGAAGCAAAGGATGCTCATATTTTCATTATCAGGTTCAGAAAAGGGCCTTGAGTAAAAAGACTGAAAGAAAGAAAACAAGCTCCAACTGTGGTGTCTGTTTCAAGAATCTTACAAAACAAAACAACATTTTGTTTACATGATACTGTCATATTTGCAGTAAATATGTCTGAAACTTTTTGTTGATGATTTTCATAAGCTCATAGAAACAAATAATTATCCAAATTCACTTTTAAAAGTATCACCTCGCATGCCACTGGCTTCCAGTGAAACTAAATTTTTGTGGGAAATAAACATTTGAACATTTTGGAAAACTGGTAACAGTTTTAACAGATTTGTTTAAAAACAACGATTTCTTAATGAGTTCACAATTTGATGTACCGACCTTAAACATGAATCATGGTTGGTTACCAGAAGGCCATGGGCAGCAGTAGAAACCCAAAATCCATTTACAGGGTTCGCACATCCACTAAACCTTTGATGAATCCCCTCTGACCATAGTTGAGGGATGTGAATAGCCTTGTTATCAGACAAAGAGCACTGTAAAATCGATTATGGCAGGTGTAGTTAGGTTAAAATTTATTATCATTTGATCTCCCTTTTGGCCCATTTAAACAATGTTTCAGTTTTTTAAAAAGAGGAAGGGAAAATACAGGGGGATTAAGCCCCTGGTGACTCCCCTCTCAGCATACAGAGCAGGAATGTGAATCGCCTTGCTATCATGTAGAATGCACTGGAAAGTGGATGGCTGCAGATGATAAGACCTTATCATTTGATCTCCCTTTTGACACATTTTACATTTGTTCTAGTTTTCATATTTTCTCCTTTCTTTTCGATTAAGGTTTTGATGTTTTTCTCTGTTATTTTGCTATTGATAACTTTTAGGGTTTTTTTTAATCTTTTGTCTCTTTTTTAATGTTTTCCTGTACATGAAATTCAGGATAGATAAATATATAGAGACAGTAACTGGATTAATGGTTTCTTCGGTTTATGGAAAGAGAGTTTGGGGGAAAATGGGAAGCTAATAACGATGAGTACAGGAATGAAGAAAATGTTCTAAAATGATTGTGATAATTATTGTACAACTTTTTCTTTTAAATTAAAAGATCATTAGGAACTGGAAACACAGGGTATCCAGGGCAGATGATCCCTTCAGGACCAGTGGTGTGAGTGGCGATACTGGGAGGGTAGGGGGAGAATGGGTTGGAAAGAGGGAACCGATTACAAGGA
>NW_022105855.1:2291772-2293578 GCF_000313985.2 Echinops telfairi
TTGTGTCAGGAAGGTGAGCATCATAGAATGCCAAGATTTAGATGTTAAAATACTCTTTTGAGACGCTATATCTTTTGATAGCTGGGCACCAACAGCTTTCTTCGCCACATTTGCTTATGCACCCGCTTTGTCTTCAGCGATTGTGTCGGGAAGGTGAGCATCATAGAATGCAAAAATTTAGATTTTAAAATACTCTTTTGATAACCACATCTCTCTTTTAAAAAATGTTTATATTTTATTCGAATGATCTAGCAGCTCAGTAATTTCAAATATGATTCGAATTAATAATAATCTCTGAGCTCTATGTCTTCCTATGGGCCCATTTCTGAATCACTTATAACACTAGTTTTAAAAACAGACATCTGGACCTTATACCTGAACCTACTAAATCATACCTCTGAAACTGGATCCCTGTGATCAGCAATTTTTGCTTCGGGAAGATTCTTAAGCATCACACAGTTTCAGAATTTATTCTTATCGAGGTCATGCAAATGAATTCTACATTGTCTGACACAAGACAACCTTTCCGGTCTCAATCTTACAGAATAGCTTGTTCCACCCTTGAGATTCCTTTCAGCAGAAACACAGTGGCCAGAACAATGGGCTGCAACGCAACTGAGAGGGTGGCGCGGGACCAGGCAGCTTCATTCAGTTGGACTTGGGTCATTATGAGTTGGAACCCACTCCCCAGCACCTCACAACAACATATTCATTGTACTGCCATGTTGAACCACAATTTATCTGCTAAAAATATAATCTCCCTCAACAGCCTATGCTCTCCGTGGGGAGAAAGCATGTTTATTGTCTTTGCATCTCTAGCCTAAAAATATTTTCATGACCAGCAAGGATGCAATGAATTTGTTTAGACAAAGTGTGGGGAGGGACTCAAAAAGTTTGAGGAAAATAGAAGGAAATGGAATAGAAAGATAATGAATTTTTCCATTGCAGTTCTAAAAAGAGCATGTGGAGTGTAAACATTTATCTGTAATTAGCATTTAATTAATCTGCTCAAAAATCAACTAAAAATGGAGGAGGAAGTGGCAATAGAAACTTTTTAAAATTCAAGACACACCTTTTAAGTCTCAGTTTCCCTAAATAAACATTTTACTTGGAAATGTTGGCTTGTACAAAAATTAAGGATTTTCTATAGGTGGCCTTTTTAAAACCCAAAAAACTTAATATACCTGCAGAAATTTATAGACCCAGTCTCAGAATGTTTCTAAGTTGTCACTTAGAGGAAACAACGACACAGACCCACACAGAACTTTCGAAGGAAATAAACACATGTTCATCTTTACTTCATATTCTAGGAGCCAGTTAGCTCAGGGTGGAAATCATATTGCTTAGAAACATCTAGTCTTGGGTACTACCAAAAGTAAACTAAGTATATTTTGTTTAAATTGAGATAATGAAAGTTTAAAGAACAAAAAAAATCAATGAATGAATTAACATATGTGCGAGTTACATAATCTGTTTTCAATTTGAGAGGATTATGAGTGAAGGGATGGAGTCTGGCCTGTCAATCAAGATATAACCAATGAGGTCTCTGTGTGGGCATGGCCTCCTGAGCATTCTGGGAACTGTATTTTCCTCCTTGGAGGCGGGAGATACTTCTCTCTGCTCATTCCTTGAGAGATGCTCTACTGACAAGACACATGGTGCTACACCCTGGGAGCTGGAGAGACTACATGAACCTACTCTGATGCGACCAGACCTCTTGGGTCAGAGAAGCCATGTAGACCCCTGCCAGCGCTGAGATGCTTACAATGCCACTGGATTCACAAGACTTCCAACCCACTGGCCTGT
>NW_022105855.1:2293772-2306833 GCF_000313985.2 Echinops telfairi
ATGCGACTTGAGAACACAAGCAGAGGTCAAAGAGATTCAAGGAAAGGACCATGACCCAAGGAATGTGGGCAGCCTCTAGAACAGTGGTTCTCAACCTTCCTAATGCCGTGACCCTTTAATACAGTTCCTCATGTTGTGGTGACCCCCCAACCATAAAATTATTTTTGTTGCTACTTCCTAACCGTAATTTTGTTACTGTTACGAACCATCATGTAGATATCTGATATATGGGATGTATTTTCATTGTTACAAAATGAACATAATTAAAGCATATATGTAATTATAAATATTTATTTCTAGTTACAAATAAATGAAATTTTGTCTTGAAGCATGGTACAGCATGGGTATGTGGGTGTATATGCATGTGGGCGGACTCGCCTGGAGACGAATAGAGGAGTGGTGTCTCAGTTGCTAACACCATTGGAAATATGTGTTTTCCCATGGTCTTGTGCGACCCCCATGTAAAGCGTCGAGACCTACAAATTGAGAACCATTGCTCTAGTCAATTCAGACTAACACGGCATACAAACTATCATTCCAGCCAAGCTAATGTTCCATATAACTGCAAAAATGTGAGTATTACTTGCATTCCAATCAGTAACTAGACTGTGAAAATAAAATCAAGGCAGGGCATCCCTACTGTAATTTTGATCAGGGAAATTTTGAAATCTACAATACTTTTTACCCTCCCTGATCCTGTCTTCTCTGTGTAGCCACTTCCTGGTCCTCCCTCAAAGCCCAGCTTGAATGTTACTTAGCTTCTGTGAAGCCTACTCCAAGCTGTCAGGCCAGATTAATGATTCTCCCCTCTTTGCATGCCTAGTTTCTTGGGCATATGGCCAGCATTACTCATATTATTATGAGTTCCTTACCTGCCTAAAACACTCACAAGCTGTAAGCTCTTAGAGAGCAGCAACCATGTCTTAGATCCTTTCTATCTCCACTGCCTGGAAAACTACTTGACACATGGCCAGTTCTTACCAACATGCTGCAGAAATGAATGACTAATGCAGTACTCAAGGGCTATCGGTCACTAGGCTAAATGGAAGGAGTGGTTATGGACAGAAAATATGAATATGAATTTAAAAGCATTTTGGGCGAACATCTGCTGCAACACAGGGAAGATTAACTGCTATTATGCCTGTCAGTCATAAACAACTAGAAAACTCAAGACAAAATATATGAAACCTATATTTTAAAAAATTATATGACAGGCAGTGCAGTACTATAATCCCTGTGAGAAGAGAAACAAATGAGTTAAGTCCTATAACCCGTGCCTGCTCCCCCTCCCGCACCCCCAGCTTATGCTCTAAAGGTAGTTTCCAGGACCCATGCAGGGGGATGGTTCAAAAGGAGTCCAGTGGCTTCACAGAGCTGAAGAAAGAGCTGGCCTGTGACCTTCCTGCATTAGGCATCATTGCCTGTGTTGCTTGAGTCTGAAGAGGCATTTATAGACTGATATTGGACATATGGGGTAATATTGGACTTATGGACTTGATCTGAACTGAGCTGGGATGTTTTCTTAATATACAATTCTTTTATATAAAGCTCTCTCTTACACACGTGTCTCTGGATTTGTATCTCTAGTCAACGCAGACTAACACAATAACAAAATAGACAAAAATAAACTTTACAATGGTGACTGGACAAAAAAAATGGCATTTACTTCTTTATCTAAATAAACACAATGATTTTGTTGCACTACAAGAAATAATTAAAGCTATTTTTCAGACTAAAAATAAGCCATAACATGGAAACGTGAACCTGCAGAAAGGGGCAAAGAATCTTCGAAATAGTAAATATGTGGATATATATAACATTATGTATTTTTCTTCTATTACTTTCTTTAAAAGATGTGTGATTATTTAAAGCGAAAATTATCTCTATGTAGTAAGAAATGCCATAATATATTTTATATGTAACAACCCCAAATCAAACTTTCTGCTCTCCAGTCCATTTTGACTCACAGCAGCCCTACAGGGCAAAGTGGAACTATAATGATGGGCTTTCCCTACAGGGGACAACACTGGAGACACAGTGTGGGAACTGCGCCTGATCTGATCACACCACACTGAGGCAAAACACGAATAGCATGCAACAGAACAGCAAGAGGAACAGAGCAACGAAGCCCGCAGGGAATACCAAAAACAAGATTTTGAATAAAATATATATAGACTTTGGGGCCAGGTCTTGGCACCCCATCAGACTTGACCAGAAACCACTCCTAAAGGCCAACAAACAGTCCTTGAACCAACTATAAGCTTTTCTTTTTTGTTGTTGTGTTGTGGGTTTTTTTGTTTTTGTCATTGGTGTTTTGTTGTTGTTTTGTTTTCTTTTGTTGTTTGGTTTTGCTCTGTCTTGTTTTTGTGCATGTTATTATCTCTGCAGGTCTGTCTAAATAAAATAGGATGAACAATCTGTAAGAGAAAACAAGGGGACTGACAGTTCCGGGGTGATATGGGAGAGGGGGAGGTGGGGGGAAAGGAAGTAGTGTTAGCAAACCCAGGGACAAGGGAACAACAAGTGATCCAAATCGGTGGTGAGGAGGGTGTAGGAGTCCTGGTAGGGCGTGACCAAGGTTAATGTAAGGAGAGGAATTACTGAAACTCAAATGAAAGCTGAGCATCATAGTGGGACAAGAGGAAGGTAAAAGGAAATAAAGAGCTAGGAGGCAAAGGGCATTTATAGAGGTCTAAATAAAGGCATGTAATTTACATATGTAAATATATTTATATATGAGGATGGGGAAATAGATTTATGTGCATATATTGATAGGTTTAGTATTAAGGTAGCAGATGGACATTGGGCCTCTACTCAAGTACTCCCTCAATGCAAGCATATACTTTTTTCTATTAAACTGGCATTCCATGATGCTCACCTTCCTAACACGATCGCTGAAGACAAAGTAGGTGCATAAGTAGATGTGGTGAAGAAAGCTGATGGTGCCCGGCTATCAAAAGATATAGAGTCTGGCGTCTTAAAGGCTTGAAGGTAAACAAGCGGCCATCTAGCTCAGAAGCAAAAAACCCCACATGGAAGAAGCACACCAGCCTGTGGGATCACGAGGTGTTGATGGGATCAGGTGTCAGGCATCAAAGAACAAAATATCACATCATAGTGAATGAGGGGGAGTGCGGGATGGGGACCCAAAACCCATTTTTAGGCACCTGGACAGGTCCTTTCGTAAGAGTCGCGGGGAGGAGACGAGCCAGTCAGGGTGCAGTGTAGCAATGATGAAACACACAACTTTCCCCTAGTTTCTAAATGCTTCCTCCCCCTCACTATCATGATCCCAATTCTACCTTACAAATCTGGCTAGACCAGAGGATGTACACTGGCACAGAGAAGAACTGGAAACACAGGGAATCCAGGACGGATGATCCCTTCAGGACCCGTGGTGAGAGTGGCAATACTGGGAGAGTGCAGGGGAGGTGGGGTAGAGAGAGGGAACCAGTTATAAGGATCTACATATAACCTCCTCCCTGGAAGACAGACAACAGAAAAGTGGGTGAAGGGAGACGTCGGACAGTGTATGATACGACAAAATAATAATTTCTAAAGTATCAAGGGTTCATGAGGGAGGGGGGAGGGTAGGGGGAAAATGAGGAGCTGGTGCCAGGGGCTTACGTGCAGAGCAAATGTTTTGAGAATGATGAGGGTAACAAATGTACAAATGTGCTTTATGCAACTGATATACATATGGATTGTGATAAGAGTTGTATGAGCCCCCAATAAAATGATTTTTAAAAAAATGATGGGCTTTCAAGGCTGTAAGTCTTTACAGGAGCAGAGAGCCTCATCTTTCTCCCTTAGAGTGGTTGGTGGGTTTGAATTACTAACACCCAGGTCATTCTATGTGAAATAATACAATATTAACTTTAAGTAAACTCTAAGTTAAGGCTGTATATTGAAATTTCTAGAACCACCACTAAATAATCATGAGCAGGAGTTCAGTTAAAAAACCAACAGAGGAACGGAAATGTAATGCTACAGAACATTCCATTGTTCCAAAAGAAAGGAAGGGGATGGGAGGAACCAAAAGCAGACGCACACAGCCAAGTGAGCAACAGCCTGACAGTTCCTCACAAAGTTAAATACAGAATTCCCAGATGACCCAGAAATTCTACTCCTAGGAAGACACACAAAAGGACTGAAAGCAAGCGCTCAAACCGATGCTTGCACAGCAACGCCCACTGCTACACTATTCACAACAGCCCCAGGTGGAAACAACAAAGTGTCTAGTGACAGACGAACGAACAGTAGATGAAATGTGGTATGCCCACAATGGAACGTTACTAGATAAAAAATATGATGTTCTAATACACATCACACCTAGGTAACCCTTGAAAAATCAGGTTACCCGAACTAAGACGGACAAACACTATGATCCCACTTAAGATAACATATTCAGAAAAGGCAAATTCATAGGGGAAAAAGTAGATTAGGGTATACAAGTGGGCAGTGGGTTGGGGAAGTCAGGTGTTATCGCTTTGGTGATTTAAACAAAAAAGTTTTGAAAATAGGTAGTGGTGATGGTTGTACAAAATTAGGAATGTAATTAATGTCAAAAGAATGTAATGTCAAAAAAGTGTACATATATTTATTTTACCACAATGTAAAAAAAAGAAAGAAAGCAAGCAGACACCATAAATGGAAAATGAAGAGAAAAAACCCGGCAGATCAGTTTCAGCTCACAGCAGCCCCATGTGTGCTGGTAGAACCATGCTCCATGGGGCTTTTCCCCAGAGTCCCTCTGAGTGGACTCCAACTGCCAACCTTTCAATTGGCAGCAATCAGGTCAACTGTGTGCACTACTCAGGCCCTACAATGGACTGGATACTCAAACTAAATGACAGAACATATAAAATAAATACTCTGAAAGAGAGTAACCTGGGTTTCAGGACATATACGATATATCCTTACACCATCCTGACAATAATCCTTGAAACACCACTTATTAAAGTAGCGAGTTTCCCCACTACCACCCGAACACACCTGATTTCCACCTAGCTGTTTGGTGGTTTTTAAAACTTTTTTGTAGGAGCTTTAAAAAAAAAAAAAAAACCTCTGAATTTACTAATATCAATTCGTTTCTTCTGTTCTAGCAACAGTTGTGTACACCTTCTTATAGGGTTTATGACAAAAGATAGTAAGATGTCCCAGATGCTGAGCTAAGTCCTTTATAGGCATTAACTAAAATCACAACTTTAGGAGGTCGGTGTTACCATTTGACAGATGAAGAAACTGAGACTTGAAGAGATTAAATAAATTAACTAATGCTAAAAAAAAAAAAAAGCCAAATTATACACTAGACAAAACAGTAAGACCCAACTAGATGCTAGCTACAACAGATGAACTTTAAATATATAGTTCAATATAAAATACAAATAGATCTTTTAAAAAAAAAAAAAGGGAGTAAATACATTAATCCACAAAAATAGAGGTATTGGCCTATGTACATATATTTATTTGGCAATACACTGAGGTAGTGGACGATTTTGAGCCTCTACTCATACGCTCCCTCAATACAAAAACAACTTTGTTCTAACAAATCGGCAGTCTGAGATGCTCACCCTCCCGACACAATCACTGAAGACAAAACGGTGCATAAGCAAATGTGGTGAAGAATGCGGATGGTGTGCCCAGCTATTAAAGGATATAGCATCTGGGGTCTTAAAGGCTTGAAGTTAAACAAGTGGCCATTCAGCAGAGAAGCAACAAGCCCACATGGAAGAAGCACACCATAGGTGAGATCACGAGGCGTTATCGGGACTGGGTAATAGGCATCAGAAAACACATAACAAGCAAACAAAAACATATTGTGGAGAATGAGGGGTGTGGAGCAGAGACTCAAAGCCCATCTGCAGACAATGGAACAATTCCCCCACAGAGGGGCTACAGGAAAGGGATGAGTCAACCATGGTACAGTAAAGGATCGATAAAATACACTATATTCCTCTGGTTCCTTGAGGCTTTCTCAACACCCACTATCAGGACCCCAGTACTGCTTCTCCATTCAGATTAGACTGGAACATGTACATAGGCGTAGAAAAGAAACGGGACTCACGACACACGGAATCCAGGAAAAGGAGTGGGAATAGCAATACCATAAGGGTAGGAAGAAGCGGGGAGGGGAAGGGAGAAAGGGGAATTCGATCACAATGATCGACACATAACCATACACCCCTCTCTAGGGGGAAAGAACAACAGAAAACATAGAGGATGGGAGACAGCAGTCAGTGTAAAATATGAAAATAATAACAATTTACCATCTACCAAGGAGGTATGGGGGGCGGGGGAGGGGGAAAAAATGAGGAGCTAATACCAAGGGCTCAATAGAAAGTAAATGTCTGCAAATGAATGAAGGCAACTTATGTACAAACATGCTTGATAGAATCAATGTATGGATTGTAACAAGAGATGTAAGAGTCCCCAATAAAATATTAACAAAAGGGAGTGAAAGAGCTATACTATGCAAGCAGTAAGTGTAAGAAAGAGGCAGTTGCCATATTAACATACAGTAAAACAGACTTCAAGATGACTAGGACACTTCATGAAGACATACAGGTCAACATAATCATCGTTCATGCATGTGCACCTACTAAGAGGCCTCCAAAATGCACAAGGCAAAAGATGACAGAATGGAAGGAAGCAGCAGAGAAGTTCACAATCATTTAATGCTCCTCTTTCAACGAGTGATAGAACATTACAAATTAACAAACAGAAAGAACATTTGGTCACCATCGTGGCTCCCTAGAAGAAAGACGAATGATCTGCTTCTGGAGCGATTACTGTTATTTTAGGTGCTGTGGGGTCAGTTCTGACTCAGAATCCTAAGTACAACAGAAGGAAACACCATTTGGAAGTCAAGTGCCTTACCAAGTTTCCTTTAGAGCAGTGGTTCTCAACTTTCCTCATGCCGCGACCCTTTAATGCAGGTTCCTCATGTGGTGGTGACCCCCAGCCATAAAATTATTTTCGTTGCTACTTCATAACTGCAATTTTGCTACTGTTATGAACCATGATATAAATATCTGATATGTAGGATGTAGTAGGCAACCCCTGTGCAAGGGTTGTTCAACCTCCAAAGGGGTCGCAGCCCACAGGTTGAGAACCACTGCTTTAGAGTAACAATAATTGATACTACTGATGAAATAACAGTAAAAAAAAAATACAAGAAGGGGAAGCTGATGTTACAAAATTAGAATCACTCAGATATTTCAAAATACTTCAAGTGGTGAGAACTTCAGTTCTCCTAACCAGCAGTAGGCAAAGAAGAGAAGGAGGCTATGAGTGAAACAGGCAAACCACACCACTATGGGATGAAAAATTTCTAAGAAATAAACAGAAGAGGCACTACATTAAATATGGAAAAGGCGGGCGTGTGAGAAAACAGCTCAGAGAACATATCTGATCTCCTTTGGCTACACAAAGGACCAGTAGAAGCCAACTCCACACAAGCCAGAGCCAACTGTCCTAAGGCAGAGGCCAGACATGCCTCTACCCTCCATCCTTCTTTCTCTTACCCCAATTCCCTATGGGTTCAATAATCCATTGCAGTGGCAACACAAAACTCATACACAATATTCACCATGGTGGGGGCTTATGAGGGAAGTTAAAGGATCATCACAAGTCAGGATCAAAAACATTACAGACACAGTCATTGGTCTATAGAAGTCCCTCTTCCCAGCCAGCAGCCCAGTCTCTCTCGCTGGTCCTCAGCCTCTCAGCCACATGGTCCCTGAGCCTCGGCCTCTGTGGGCCAGGAAGCCAGCCCACTGTCCTGCTTTATAGTTTCACAGTCTCAGTGCTGCTTTGCTATTCTGTCTCATCTCCTTGCCTTGGCATCTGGCCTTGGCGTGGCGTGGCGTGGCGTCTGCTGCCTCCACCACTTCAGGCAGAGATTTCACACTTGTGATTCTATTTCTTTAATGGTCCATGGGATTCTCTATGTTCTTACTTCTGAAATGGCTCTCTTATACACAGGAGAATGGTTACCCAAACTGACCAATCCCCTCTATTAGTGTTTCATATCCCCTATTTGCAAGGTCCCACCCAGTCATTTGGTGGGAATTAGAGGCATGAATAGAAGAGCCATATGAAGAAGCTTCGCTTCACCACAATATGTACCAAGAAAAACTCTGGACATGAAATGAGATCACTGGTAACTCTCCAAAGAAACAAAATGAAATGATGTGAGTCTGACCACAAGAACATCAGAAAACAGAAGAGGCACAAAGGCCCAGGGGCAGCATATGGTAGCTACGTCCAGTGGTAAGTCCATCAGCCAAGAAAAAAGAAAGCATGGAAGCCATGAGGGGCAGTGTTCTTTGTTTTGTTTTAAAGATGGGGAGACCTGCACACATGAACAGAAAGAAAGAGGTTCGCTAATCTAGATGCTAGAAAGAAGGAAGGAAAAGGGGGATGGAGAGGTGGTAAATTACCCAAAAAAGGGGCATTGACACCTTCTGTGAGGTTTACTGGAAAAAGACAAGAATGGATGCAGGCACACAGAAGTTTATTGGAGGGAAAAATGAGGCTACCCTTGTGAGCCAGCTTCATCTCCTCAATCTACCATGACTAGTCACCTGATGCTTGCTGCTTTGCTGAGACAGGTAAGGCTCTCTCTTCTTTGCCCAGCAGTTACTTTTAAAATGTCAACAGAAAAAATAAAATAACATATCAACAGAAGCATACACGTCAAAAAATCTTTAAGATCATGATGAAGACGCTATCAACATTTCAAATGTGGTGTTTGGGACAGGAAATCCCATACTCTTGGCTATCCATCGTAGGCCTAAGAGTTACCTTTAAGCCATTCAGGAAAGACTGTGGTTGCGTTTAAGACCCACCCTCTCTTCCCCTCCACTGGCTCAGTATTTCCAAGGGCAGAGGTAGGGTCTGATAGCCAGCACTGACAGGTTCCTGAACAAATGCGAAGCTTTCCTATCTTTATTTCATTTTTCTGTCCAATGCATTACTGGGTCTGAGGATGTGACAAAACTGGCCAACTAAAGTCTAGCTCAATTTTCCGTCATCCTTTTCCATCAGTCCATTCTCCCTCAGCTCCAACTCAAGCACCATTCTCAACACTCCAGGTATTTCAGAATCTTCACTGCTGTCCCAGGAGATTTTGATCCACCAAGAAGAGCGCTACGTTTATTAATTATCAAAATCTGCTTCGTGTTTCATGTTCTTCACAGCCAAACCCAGACCTCCCAACAGGGCAGCTCAGTGTCACTTGGGCATTGACATTTTACATTTTTATCTTCCTTGTTGATATCAGTGACAGTCCCTTCCAGGGGCAGTTATGTTGTAAAACAATCTCTTTATGTTGTATCTGAGGTCAGTCAGAAAAATGGTAGGTCAATTGCTAAGAATGTCATATGCGTGTGTGTGCGCACATATATTCATCCACCAATGGTGAATAGAGGAATTCTTTCTGCAACTTTCATATAGGAAGCATTTAACAATGTTGCATTTCTACTGTGAATACTTCACATCTACAGAATGACATAAAATAGGGTGGGAGTCATTATGAACTATGAGGGACTGAATTCTAAGGAAGAAATCTATAGGGCTTGTTGAACCCCCAGGAATCTAACTATTTTACATTGAATCTACATTTTCCTTTGTGTCTGGTTGGGGCGGCTGATTGATTTGTCCATTCATTGTGGCTACTTTGTTTTTCTAATGTTCTTATCCTTCATTTGCCATGCAATGTTTCACCTTTCTAAATACACTGCTAATTCATAGAATGCTCTGAAAAGCAATCTTTAAAAGAAAGAGGAATACCGACCCTCGGCATTATATTAAATTATACCATGGTACACTTATCCAAAAGGGTTAAGGCCAAAGAAGGAATCTGCTTGCTTGTTAAAAATGCAAGCATTACCTCAGTCGTAGGAATCGCCCCAACCCGCCCAGCCACTGCCTCTGCAGCTCACCCACCAGCACTAGCATGACATCATACGACATTAGGGAACAATAGGGAACTCTGTGTATTGCTTGAATATATTGTTTCCAAAGAATAAACTGTCATTAAGCTGAATAAAAGCTTTCTGAAATCAAACCTGGGGGGTACCGCCTTCACTGTGTGGCCCTTTTTACGGCTTTTGAAAAATAGCTTCATCCTGGAAGCAGGGCAGAGGGAAAAAAGAGATCAGCGCACAAAGGCGTCAGTGATGAGTGGGCCCTGCTGCAGCCCAGCAGGCAGACGGCAGGCTTTAAATTACCGGGCAGAACAATGTCAAAGCAGGAGGCTCCACCACAAATGCCCAAAGCACCTCAAACCTGCACCCTATGGCCTACTACAGCCAAGGGGCTTTGCTGGAATTGGGAACTGAGTCTCCTTCTCTGTGCAGAACGGTTCAAACTAATGCCATCTTAAACTGGGCTAGCACTCACGGTCACGTGACCTTCGGCAAGTACTTTAAGCTCTCTAATAAGCCTCCAAGTGTTAATGTGGAAAATGAAAACTAGCAATTTCTGTGCCAAACTAAATCACCTCAATTCCTGTAACTTGCTTCCTCCCCACCCCCCCTTCGTCCCTCCCGCACCTGATCCCTGTTAACAGAGAAGTGGGAAAAGAAAGCCCGATCAACACAACCAGGCGGCAGCAAGGGCACAATGGAAGCCCACGTGTCGCTGCCATGAAGTCAGGTGCTCTTTTAGCAAAGCCCCATTCACTCCTCACTGTTCGGTTCTCAGTGAAGATTTCAAATCTGCAAACGCCAAGCCATCTATCTCCCAGATACTTCCTCTATTATTATTATAAAATACCATCTCATAGGTCTAAAAGAGGAAAAATTAGAAAATTATTAAATACACTCAAAGGGTTTTATTTTGCTTTAAGAAGGAAAAAAAAGTATTTCCCTAAAATGGGACAAGATTTGATCATACAAGCTTCACTTGAGACTGGGGATGGGGGGACAAGGGTGGGTGGCGGGTGATACAGTTAACAGGAAGTAGAAGAATGAAAATGGAGTCTTTGAGTGGGGTCAAAGGTGAAGTTTCAACTCCTAGGAGAATGTGTGCATGCGTGTGCGTGTGCGCGTGTGCGTTTGTGTGTGTGTGTGTGTGTGTGGCAGGGAGGTTCAAGAAGGCAAGCTGAAGGTCTGCTGCAGAAAGTCCCCAGTCTTGCACACTCTGTGTGATGGAGCCGTTCTACTCTGCACACGGGGTGGTCACCAGTCGGAATTGACTGGCAGTGACTCACAACAAAGAGTCATAAAACCTGGACTACAGGCAGTACTGCCCCAACTCCAGGGGAGATGGGGTACAGCAACGGATCCATACCTCAGTTTCCAAAGGTACAAGCTATGTCTTTTCATCTGCTTGTACTGCATCCTAAGCAAGGCGATGTGGTGATGGAAATTTAGTTAATACTGGCTTCTCTGGAGAGTCACCATTATTCCTCAGAATAACAAAACTACAAAGAGGATGGTAATAAGATATAATAGGAACCCTGCCGGCGTTGTGGTTACGGGCTGGTCTGCCAAACACAAAGTCAGTAGTTTGAAACCCCCAGTCGCTCCTCAGGAGAAAGATGAGGCTTTCTACTCTCGTACAGAGTTACAGTCCTGGAAATCCACAGGGGGCATTCTACCTTGACCTATAGGGTCGCCATTAATCAGAATCAACTTGCGGCAGTGAATTTGGTTAACAGAATTTAAAGGATTGTTTTATGTAAGAGGCAGCCTGGTTACCTACTGAAGTCTAGCCTTGAAGTCTATGGGGACAGAGTGAGTCTGGAGTAAAACAGATGAAGGCCTGGGATGAATGAAATTATATTAGGATCATCTTCAGAGGACCATATATTTAGAGTGTAATGTAACTTGGATAGGATTTGAAGTTGGTATAGAAGATTCAAGTTCAACCTTCCTATCTGACTACTGTTTGATCTTACACAGTCATTCAAACTATTTAATGATATAAGAATTAAAGGGAATGATGTGTATATGTGGTGGTGAGGGCTCATTTCATACAAAAAACTAAGCAAATGTTTTATTTTATAGCAGGTTAAGGAAAGCAAGGGTTTATATTCATTTATATTTCCTAGTCTTAAAGGCCTGCGTCTATCCTTACTCTCTGGTTTGACATCAATTTTCCCTTTCTGATTTGTGGCCTGTGGACTTCATGCCCCAAACATCAGGTGTGATTGTTACAGTTTCCACCACGGAGTAAGGCGAACCCCCTGAAACAAGCAATAAATACCTATCTAAGGAGATCTGATGGTTCAGTGAGTTAAGTGTTGAATTGTGCAGGGTCAGTGAATTATGCAATGTGGCTCTCCTAGCCAAAATTGCTAAGTGCCACCAAACTCCTTTCCCTGAACGGGCTTGGTCAGAAGCTGGGTGAATACTGATAGGATTTACCTGTGAGTAACTAACTGTTAACAGGCTTCACTGGAGTGCCATCCTGCTGGGTCTGAAAGGAGCCCTCTAGAAGCAAGAGGGGTAATGTGACTACAAGCAAGATCCAGGAGTCCTCTGGACCTGAGATCCCTGTACACGAATCTCCTGGTTTCAGATGACATTTGTATCATCAGCAAAGCTGCAGCAGGACCATGAGCAAGAGCATGAAACAGCGTGGTGGTCCTCCCAGCCCACGGAGCAAGTCAAGCTGGGGAGCTTCTGGGCACGTAATGGGGGAAGCTGGGTGCCTCTGAGCATTTAATTTAGGGAGGTGGGTTTGCTGATTCAACAAGCTTGAGCTGAATGCCTTTGGGTTGAGGCTTAGGTCAGAGTGGCATGCCCTTTGAACATTTATTAGCAGCCTTGAAGGAACTTCGTAACATATCCTGAAGAACAACTGTATCCTGAGCATTTTTCACCTGTAGTACAACCTATTAATTTCCTTAATAAATCCTATAATCATTAATATTGTCTGCGAGTTCTGTGTAACCATTGCAATGTATATCAGAACCTAGATGAAAAAGTAGATACTGCCGTTAGAGACCACTCAGCACTCTAATTGAAAGGTGGGTGGCTGGAATCCACCAGCTGCTCTGTGGGAGAAAGACGTGGCTGTCTGCTTCTCAAAGGCTTACATTTCAAAAA
>NW_022105855.1:2307085-2317473 GCF_000313985.2 Echinops telfairi
GGACATCTGGTCACCTTACCTACGAGAGCAGGTCTACTCTGTCCTATGAGGTTGCTATGAATCTGAATCGACTCGACGGTAGTGGGTTTTCTGGTTTTAATCTTGGAGAAGGATTGGTGGTTCAGTGGTTAAATACTCAACAGCTAATGGAAAGGTTGGTAGTTTAAACCCACTAGTCTGCTTCTCTGAGGAAGATAAGGCAGTCTGCTTCTGTAGAGATTTACACTCATGGAAACTCTATGGGGCACGATTAAGTCTCAGAGGCAGAATCAACCTTAGAGAAGTGTTTTGTTTAGTTTCAATCTGGGGAAAGGGGGGAAAGGGAAAGTGAGGGCTTCTACTACAGCAGAAAGCCTACTCCACTCACAGAAAACCAGCTCGAGTGCTGAACAGTTATGGACATAAGAAAACCATGGCTGTCCGATGCTAACCAGATGGGCTGACTATATGCACCGAACCATACATCTTCCCCTCATTTAAGATAGTTGTTAGGAATAATTATAATCTTACCAGTGGCCATGGTAAAATTATAACTGGTCAGCACATGGTCCAGATCACATACAAGTTTTGTGGATAAAGGTGAGGACCAATGCCAAGAACACGCATTCCCTCAGTCCTGACTTTGTACCAGACTCTATTCTGAGGGCATGTAATCCAATGGGGAGCAAAGCACAGTCACGGAGCTCATGGTCTACCAGAGAAATGCAGACAGGAAGCAAACACACTGCAGGAGACCGCTGGCGATTCAGTGGTTAGATAGAGCCAATGAACCAACGATTATGTGCTAGAGAGAAAAGTAGGCCGGGGGAAAGGCTGCAATTTTACATGGGCTGAAAAGATTGCTCCATTGAAAAGAAGCCAAGGCAGCAAAGGCCTACAGGAGATGAGGGAGTCAGGTGCTCACGCAGGGATATCTGGGAGAAGTGGACTCTGAAAAACCTCCATTTAACATAAGGCCAAATACAACCCCTTACCTTTCAAAAGTGGCTGGAAGGTTGGAATCTCTTGTAACTTGATGACATCAGGGTCGTTGCTGACATTCCGTGAGGCCTGGGAGCCTGGAGCTACCACCACAATATCATCCATCCTGGCTCTGTGCTTCGCTGGAGAAGGAGTCACTGAGAATAAAGTAACACTGCTCAGGAGGTGCATGCTAACTGGCTGCCTTCCCTCACCAAGCCGGTTTCTGTCCAGTCATTAGGATGTTTTCACTCAAAATGAAAACCAAAGTTATCTTGCAGTGGGGGCTAAGGCGGGGTGAAATAGGGAACCCCTTACATTTCCATGGTATTTTAAAGAGCTCAAACCTAAAACACATATGGAATAGCTTCAGAATTAAAAATGTTATTTACATCAAAGTCTTAACATGTCTTCATTGATTCTCCTAACATGTGTCTCACTTAACGGATGACAAAGCTCAGCTGTGACTTATCAAAGGTCTGCAGTGCTAGAAAGAGACTTGGGAAAGGAAAGGAAGGACTGTGGTACACAGAACCCCTCCCTGACACCAGGCTTGCAAAGCTGTTTAACAGCACTCTCTCAGGCCAGCTGGGCCTTCTAGAGCTTTGTCATAGGGGGGAATCACCCCAAATGATGAGTCCATTCCTCTCAAGATCAAACTTACAGACATTAGTCCAAGGTGAGTGGAAATAACCACCAAGTCCATTCTAAGCATAGGCAAAATTCAGAAATTTGGAGGACTGCTGGAGAAGCAGGTCAAATTCACATTCCCCTGAGAGATTGTAATCCCTTAGGAGGGAAGTGATTCAAACTAAAAGGATTCCTAAAACCAAGCATCCTCCTCTCTCCAACTATCTCCCTGGTTGAGGCACAGGGCTTTACACTCTAGAAGTTAGTATTCATTGTCTTCATTGTCATGCCTCAAAGGCCCATCCAGAGATACCGTAGAACTGCCTCTCCTAGGGCTTGGCATTTGTTCATTTAGCATCTCTGCTATTTCCACTGTTCTTCATGAAGACTTAACTCTTCAGGTAACTGATGTAAGGTTCTATAGAAACTTTCCTGATACTAATTGTGATTCCCTTCCACCCTAAAGCAGACAAAAGCCAACTTCATTACTTCCTAGCCTCTACCTTTTCAGTATAATGAGGTTACTGGGTGGACTAAATGTAAATGTACATGAAAAATCGGCCAATTCTATTATCAGGATTGAGTCTGTGCTGTAGGTAGGTGTGGAAGCAAACATATTAAGAAGATGCCACACCTCTTCCTGGCTTCTGGCCTGACAAGAGACAAGAAAGCAATAGATAATAATGACAACTGTAGTTGATACACAGATCTGGCATTGTGGAAAGCTAATCAGTGCTGTGCTAACCATTAATGTGCCCATCTAGACCCCAGAATGCAAGTCTCAATTAATCCTGAAGAACATCTCTCAGTGTGGGCTGCACATCAATCCACTAACTTGTATATTTCTAGTTTAAGAGGACTGATTAGTTCAGGGGTGCAGGGGCACTTTTTAGGCCCAGATTTAACTCGGTTTGGATTGGCAGGTGCAGACACTCTTGGTTGTCAGGGGTGTTTGAGTAACTGAAACAAAGCTGGGCCTCAGCTGAGCACCAGCTGTTTTATGTAGTGATCACTCACTGTGTTCCAGGCGCTTCTATTTCAAATACTGACAAACTCTTAAAATGCACAGGGAAGAACAGAGGGAAACGCCAGAGCCTGCAGACTGGGCAGTGAAAGGGGAACTGAGATACCATCTGAGAAATTGTTTCTGGGAGGGCTACACCTTCAAGCCAAGGGTTCAAAGTGATGATACACCTATCAAATGATACATCCTTTCTCAAAATACTTTTAATTTTAAAAAATACCCCTGAGACTTTTCTGCCTGTAATTCTTAAAAGGTATTCTTAGAGGTCTGGGCCATAACCCAGTCACTGTGTGAGCCAGATCTCACTATCTTCGTAGAGCGTACTAACACCCAAAATAAATGAGGTCAAGTCTCTCAGGGAGTGAGTTAGCAGGGAAACAGTGAGCATGTGCGCCCAGAATGACTGAGCTTGCTGTCACAGGGACCCACTCCCATCAGAAACATTAAGTTTAGAAAACTAGTAACCTTTTTTGGAGGGGAGGGTTTTCCGTGCGCTCCCGTCCACCAGCCCCAGACCCCTCTAGGCTGGGTGGCGGTCCGCTCCCCAAGCGGACAAGGCCGGCTGGAGGAGGGTGGTAGGTTAGGACACCGACCTGAGGAGTTCAGATCGTTGGGTCGGCTCTCGGCCTCGGAGCTCTGCTCACTGCCCATAGTGCCGGCCGCGGTGGCCACGGAGGAACGGCGGGATTGGCGGTGACCGCTCCGGCGGGGAGACGGGGCCGGGGCGGGGGCCGGGGACCGAAACAGGGAGGCTAGACTGTGTGGGCGCCGCTGGGGGCCAGTGTGGAAGCACGACGCACCCAGGCCACGTAGGGGCGCGGGCGGCGGCAGGCCATCGGGAGGCCCTATTAGGTAACAGACGTGCAAGGAGGCACAACAGTTACACGCTGCTCCGGATCCGTCTTTGGGGGAAACGAGGGGAGGAGGCGACAGGGGACACCCGCCGTCAGACGCGTCCGCCGCCACCGGGCGGCGCCCTTTTCACTCACTCGCTCCGCTTAGCTGGTTCGCTCCTTCCGGGACGCAGCTAGGCGGCGCCGGCTACGCGCGGGCTTCACTTCCGGGTTAGAAGGCCCCGCCCCCGGCCCGAGGGAGGGGTGGGAAGCCTTGCGCGGGCGGCGAGCGCGAAGCCGCCTTAAAGAACCAGAGCCTCCGGAAAGGGTAAGCCCTGTCCTCTGGTAATCCTGGGTCTTTTAAGTACCAACCAGGTACTAGGCACTTACTTGATGCCTATCCTTGCAACGACTTTACAAGATAGGTATTTTAAACTGTGCTTGGCAAATGGGAAACCAAGGCCCAGAGACAAGTTATATGCCGTCGAGTCAGTTCGACTCCTGAACCAAGCGCTGCCCTGGCTTGCGTCGTCCTCCCAGTTGTTCCTATCCTTGAGTCCGTTGTGGCAGCCACTCTGTCATTCCAGCTCGTTTAGGGCCTTGCTCTCTTTTGCTGTCCCTCCACTTTACCAAGCATGTCATCCTTCGCCAGGGGCTGCGCCCTCCTGACAACTACGCACAAAGTACGTGAGACGAAGTCTGGCCATCCTTGCCTCTAAGGTGCACTCTGGCCGGACTTCATCCAAGACAGGTGTGTTTGTACACGGTACTTTTCAGTATCTTATCCAGCACAATTCAAACGCATCAACTCTTCGGTCTTCCTTATTCAGTGTCTAACTTTCATATTCATATGAGGCAATTGAAAATACCAGGGCTTCTGTCAGGAGCCTCTTAATACTCAAAGTAATATCCTTGCTTTTGAACACTAAAGAAGTCTTGTGCAGCAGATGTACCCGGTGCAACACACTTTTGATCTCTTGACCGCTGCTTCCACGAACATTAATTGTGGATCCAAGCAAGACAAAATCTTTGACAATTTCAGTCTTTCCTTTATGTATGGTGATGTTACTGGTTGGTCCAGTTGTGAGGATTTGGGTCTTGACACTGTGTTGTGATCCATCCTGAAGACTGCAATCCTTGATCTTCATCAGCAAGTGCCTCAAGTCCTCCACATTTTCAGCAAGCAAGGTTGTGTTGCCTACATAGCAAAGATGGTTACCATAATAACCCTTCCTCCAATCATGATGCCACATTCTTCTTCATATAATCCAGCTTCTTTGATGATTTGCTCAGCATACAGATTGAATATGTGTGGAAGGAACATACAACACTGGCGCACACTTTTCCTAATTTAAACCGTGCACTATGCCCTTGTTCTGTTCACAACTTCCTCTTGATCTGTGTACAAGTGCATGATGTGATGGCATCCTTCTCCAGGGACTGGTCTCTCCTGACAATCTATCCAAAATACATGTGATGAAATCGCACCATCCTGGCCTCTACAGAGCATGTTGGCTGTCCTTTTTCCAAGACAGGCTTGTTTGTCCTTTTAGCAGTCCATGGTACTTTCAATATTCTTCACCAGTACCACAATTCAAACGCATCAATTCTTCTTCGGTCTTCCCAGACTAGTGTAGGATTTGAATTCACAACTGTCTGGGAGCTGAGCCCCTATTTAAATTCCAAACGCCAGGAATGTGGTAATGAAAGACTGTATAAAAACTGCTAGGAGATGGAGGAGGAAAGAACTGGAAATGAGAGGGGGGGGGGAGTAGAAAATACTGATTCACATGTTATGTTTGTGCATCTGCAAGGAAAAGTGAATGCCCCTTCAGTGGATTCTATGAAGTTTCTAAGTATCTTGACAATTGATGACAAGCTTCTCTGAAACTCAAAGATGCCTGAAGGAGTGCAAGGAAGGAGGGAGGCTGCTGGTTTGGGCAGGTCAAGGATGGAGACCCAGGAGTGGAATGCTATTGAGGTGTTGCATGGAGCTGGAGTTCTTAGAACTTTGCAATTCATTTATGTTATTTGCTTCATGAAATTTCAAGCAAGGGTCAATGAAGAAAATCTCGTATTTTGTGACCAGTGAAAGAAAAGACATTTTATTGAATATATACAGCTCCAGCTATGCAGCGCTAAGTAAGAAATACAAAGCACTCAGCTGTCCATCTAGTTGAAGGGTTTTGTGCTTAAAAAACAAAGGAATGGCAGGGAGTTGATGATTGGTTCCCTTCAGCTGTGGAATCCTTTGAAATGTAAAAATAGGCCACATGGCTGGGAGGGTAGTACTACCTTTTACTCTTTAAGTGAGTGTAGTTAGGTGACAGAAAATGCAGTGGCTTGGGTCAAGAGCACCTTAGTCTTCAAAGAGACAGCCTTGCTCTTTAACACTTTAAAGAGGTCTTGTGGAGCAGATTTACCTAATGCAAAAAAATAGTGTAAATGAAAGTAAATTCAAGATTCTGTAGATAGCTGTATCTATAGAACTAAAATTCTACCACCTTCGGGTCAGAATAGCCTGCTGAGGTGATATTTAATTATAGCCTAGAGGTTTACATAAGCCACCAGGCTGATGGGACTGAGAAGGCCTCCTAAAGTTAATGACCTTGACTCCCCTCCTTGATCGATCATCTTTTAGGAGAGGGAGAGAAGACAAAGAAAAAAGTGAGGAGAATAACTCATATTCTAACTATTGTCCCCCCTCTTCCACATCAAATGTTCTTGTGTTCCATGTTCTAAGCCATACAGATGTGATAGTTTTTTGTTTCCTTTTGGATGAACTCTTGCCATTACTGATGAACAGATAAATAAATGTAGTATATCCATCAAAGTAGTGTATGGTGCAGGACTGTGCAGTGTTTCATTCTATTGTGCAGAGTCACTATGAGTCGGAACTGACTCAATGGTACATAACAACAACACCACCAGCTAATGGAATACTAATCAACAACGAGGACTGGAATAGTGATAGTGATTCATGCCACAGCATGGGTTAAACCTTAACAACATGGTCCCTCAGAAGACAGGCCTGGTGATCTTTTTCCAAAAAGTCCCAGCCTAGAAAGCCCTGTGGAGCTGTCTCAGCACATGTGGAGTCACCATGAATTGGAATCAATTTGATAGCTACCGGCAACAGCAAGTGTGTGTGTGTGTGTGTGTGCGCGCGCGGGTGTGTGGAGAAAGAGCTTCTCTGAAACTCAAAGATGCCTGAAGGAGTGCAAGGAAGGAGGGAGGCTGCTGGTTTGGGCAGGTGCTGAAAATGTCCTAAAAATGCATACCATTGTGCAGTTTAAATTGGTGAATTGTATGATATGTGAACTATAACTCAATAAAGTTGTTATTCAAAACAAGATGATTCTGAAGTAAAATGATTCAGTGGCACAGCATCTACTGGAAGCCTATAATGTACCAGGCACTGGTGAGAAGCTAGATTTAAACTTCCCAAGACCTGGCCCATATCTTTAGGAAGGTATAAAATAGGACTCTGTTGGAGATGAAGGGGGTAGAGGTAGGAGATATCTGAGCACTGCTGCCTTTTAACACACTTAGAATCACTTCCATATGAGCAGCAATCTGTGTGGCCTAGGTATGCAATAAATAGCAATTGAACAGCCTTTTCAAACTTGCAGAGCACTTTGATATAAATTAAACCTGTGCAACCTGCCTGTACAATTACATACAAAGTCTCCTAATACTAGAGAGGTGAAGTGGTTTATTCATGGTCACAGAGCTAGAAAAGCAAAAACCTCAAACTCAATGCCATCAAGCTGGTACCAACTCATAGCAACCCTATAATAGGACAGGGTAGAACTGCCCATGTGAGTAACTGTTTATGAAAGTACAGAGCCCCATTTTTCTCCCACAGAGCAGCTGGTGGTTTCAAACGCTGGGCCTTTGGATTGTTGCTCAATACATAACCACCACACCACCAGGGCTCCTGGGTCATAGCAGTAAAACAAGGGCTCACACTTTCTGAAACTTAGTAGATGCCTATCCTCTGAGCTTTATGGTAGTTCAGTGTTTACATGTTGGGCTGCAATCCATATGGTCGGCAGTTTGAAACCACCAGCAGCTCCTCCAGAAAGACGGCTTTCTACTCCCATAAACAGTTACAATCCCCGGAAAACCACAGGGGTCAACTATGAGTCAGCAATGAGTTTGCTTTTCTGATATCCTTTCCAGGCTGACTCCTCCCATGTTCTTTATCCCCTTGCCTGGCAGTCCTACCCATCCATCCAGTCTCTGAGCTGGAAATCTGCGCATCCTCACACCCCACATGCAACTAGTAACCCGGTCCTGGAGAACCTCTTGCCTAACCTCTCTTAGATGGTTCTATCAACATACTCAAATCCAAACCTCATTATTTCTTTCACTTCTTGGAACATAGACCCCCCTCCCCCACCCAGCCTCCCTTTCAACCCCTCCTCCACTTTATGGGCAGAGGATTTTCTAGAATATCAGTCAGCTCTCTGGACTTGCCACTGCCCTCCTAAAAACTTACAATAATGCTGATGGGTCAGGACAGGTTGTAGCGCATGGCATGCAAGCAGAGTCTTGCTCTGGCCTCAGTCTTTCCCCTGTCCCCCTTCATGTTCATCTGACGTTGTCTATAGGGCCATGTTCTTTCTTTTACTTCCTTCCGGAACCTTTTCCGAAGCCCACATTTCAACTTAGATGTCCTTCCTCTGAGCCTCCTTTGCATGTTCTGTCATCACATTTATTCTGTACACAACCGCTCATTTGCTCATCTGTTGCTCCAACTCAACTATAGGCATCTTCAATGTAGATCAGATGTCTGATTGCTCTTCGTTTTCTACAACATATTCTCCACACGTGTTCTCTGAATTTTTTTTTCCTTCCACCTACCTCTATACATAAAGTGGATCTCTAACGTAGAAGAAAGCCAAGAATGTCAACAGGCACCATGAGTGACAAAGGACAAGAGTTCTCATTTTAACACCTGGTTCATGTCAAACGAAAAAATTTCTTTTTTCCTTTAAGCTTTTCTGTCACCTTTGTTCACTGGCATAAAATGGGTGGGGGGGGGGCGGGTAGGAGTTGGATGGAAAATAGCTTCCATGATGTCTGGTTTATTGTGTCACAACACTGGATCTGAAGTTCCTAAGTGGAGAAAGGTCTACTTTGTGCCCAGCTCTGGCCTGCCTGGTGCAGGAGGATTCAAGGACTGTGGCCTTGATCCTCAAGTGTATTGTCTGCAGAGATAAAAGTACATGCTCACCAATCTCTAGATAAAGGTACATGTGCACCCACGAAATCACTGCAGTGGGAAATCACTCTTGGCTTCTTTTTCTTGACAGCCCTTTGGCACCAATCTCTTGCAACATTACTGTAATGCAAGAGCAGATCGTTCTCTGGATATAGCTACTCAGGTTACTTTCACACAATGGACAGTTGTTGTCAGGCCTTCTCGGTCAACATTTGCCTCTTCTAGCTATTGGTTAAGAGCAGGGTGCAGCTTGGTTTGTAACTGGCCTAGAATGATAATCTACTATTGCATCAGACTTGACGTTTGAAAGTTTTTTTGTTGTTTTTTTAAGTGATTAAACCAGGAACCAGTTGCCCTTGACTTGTGTTGGGGGTTTAGTTAAGTTGCATTTGTGTGTGTACGGAGAGGAAGGAGGCTTGATAGCACTGTGTTAGAGACATCCCGACTGCAGTTAGCAGTTCAACCGACCACCCACCAGTTGCTCCTTGTGGGAGACAGTCGTGGCAGCAGCTGCCCACTCCCCAATTTGAGCACCTAGAAGCAAACTCTAAATTATACCCCCTCCCTCCTAAATTTTAAGATGAATGGACACTGATAACCCAGTAGTCCAGCTGGTCCAATCAGGTATTTTTCATATTTGTGGCACCCCAGTCCTTCTGTTCTTCTCTGCCCTGCCCACTGGACTTGCAATGGGGACAAGTGCTCCCACCTCACCTCTCTTGATACCTACCACACTTGAGGAAGGCCATTGGGCTATATTGAATTGAAATTGCTCAATGGTAACCCCTTCAAGTAGCGCCCGGGTCTGGGGCCATATCTGCCATACCTTTAGAATATTTCTATGTAGCAGTTGGCTGTCCAGAAACATCACAGTCTTAGGCCAGTTCTACTCTGACCCAGTAAGCCTGAGAAAATTTGAGCCTGTATTTTACTACTCACTAGCTCTGTGACCTTGAATAAGCCACTTCACCTCTCTGTAAAATTAGGAAAGTTGGTAATCTACTTTCTAGGCAGGTTACATAGGGTCAATTTTGTAAGATTGCAAAGGATCTCTTAGGAGTAGAAAGCAACTTGATAGGAATGGGTATATAGGAAAGGCAGGCCCAGGAATTTAGAATCCCGCTAGGAGCCCAGGGTCACTCTTATCCTTTCAACCAGCTAACAAACACCTTTTAAATATTTACTGAGCATCTACGGTGTACCACGCACTTCGTTAAGTGTCAGAGAGGGATGTACTGTTTATAACTTGCCTCATTGTTTGCATCATTATGTACAAGCCTCCGCACAATAAATCCCACAGAATTCCAGATGTCTTCCAGGAGACTCGATTAGCACAGGAGTACTGCCAGCCCCCCTTGAGGAACTGTTGTGCTTTCCATTTATGGAAACTGGAATTATCATTTGCATAAATGTGAGGGCACTTTACAAAACTTTCGTGGAAGAAATGGAATTAAATACACTGGGATTTTCCCATAAAGCCCCTCAACCCCACCCCTGTATGCCCCAAACAGAATGCATGATAAACTCCTGAGCATCAAGAAACTGCTGTCAGATGGACATTGGGCCTCTACTCAAGTACTCCCTCAATGCAAGAACACTTTGTTCTATTAAACTGGAATTCTATGATGCTCACCTTCCCAACACAATTGCTGAAGACAAAGCGGGTGCATAAGCAAATGTTGAGAAAGTTGATGGTGCCCGGCTATCAAAA
>NW_022105855.1:2319296-2330556 GCF_000313985.2 Echinops telfairi
GGGGCGAGCGCGGGGCTGGCCCCAAGCCCCGGAGCTCGGCCTGCGCAGTGACCTGGGCAGGAGAGGCAGAATAGTTGAGAGAGCCACAGAGGTCTCCGGAAGGGAAGGAAAAATGCCCACCCTCTCTGCTTTGTCCTGGCATTCATTAGTGAGCATGCTAACGAGCGAATGTTCTGTAGTTGCGGATGCGTGTGAACAGTTAGATTATTGTGGGAGTCGTGTGAACGTGTGCAGGCTTCCGTGAGCTCGGGAAACAAACACGCTTTCAAGCCCAGGCGCTTCCTCCTCCACCCACCTGCATCCTTTCCCCCTATCAGTGGCAGGATTCAACTCGACTTTGGACCCGTTGGGCCTAAAGATATATCGAATAGTAATGATTGCAAGACTGCATTTACCTAGTATTTGTTGAGTACCTTTAGTGCGATAAACTGATAAACTCGTCCGTCTATAAAGATGCTGAATACTGAAAACATAGCACCTGGTAGCTTCCCCATCCGCCTTGCGGAGTTCAGGTTTACTTGCAAACCAGTGAGGGAGGTGAGACTATGTCAGAATCAAGTATTGGGCCTGGTTTTCGGTTTTGTTTCCCTAGGACTAGAAAAGAGACCGACAAAACACAGGGGCTGGTATTCTTAACCTGGGGTTACCCAGGTGTCCACGGACACAACTCGAGCAGACTGTGAACTTGGCTGGCAACTTTTTTTACTAATGTTGAACTGAAATGTAGCATTTCCTTGAAGAGGTATGCAGGCAACAAGCCACAGCAGTAGTAGAAAGACCAGTAGGGCTCTGAGGAGTCCCCTCGGGTAGCACATACTTTTAAGTGCTGGACTACTAGCCCCAATGTAATGATGTATGTCTGACATAAGGAATGCTCAGGTCCAAGGTGAGAGTAATGCTGGCTGTGCTGGTTAAGGTACGTGGCAACTTGACTGTGCTGTGGTTCTCAGTAATTTGTAAGTTATATAATGATATCATTCGGCAGTTGTGTAATGATGTAGTGGAAGAAAGATGCTGTTTTCTACACCTGCAAAGAATTAGTCTCAAAAACTCACAGGAGCAGTTCTGCCTAGTCCTGTAGTCTGTGTGACTCGGCCTCGTCTCGATGGCAGTGAGTTTGGTTTTGGTAATGATGTGAGCTTTGGTGTTCATCGTCCATTTCTTCACGACCTGGTTGTTGGAAATGAATTATGTCACTGTGTACATAAGGAGTGGCTGTCTCAATATCTGACTGCCTTTGTAAACTTGCATTTCTCATTTATGACATATTTGAGTTATGACACACCACAGGGCTGCCCTTTTTTTGTTGATTTTGGGTTTTTTGGAGGGTTTATCTTATAGTTAGTAATATCTGCTTATGTACTATATATAATACTGTAGCATATAATTTGCTGATGTTATCATTCTTATGGCAACCCCTAAAGACTAGTAAAGATCTGATTGATAAAGATACCATAATAGATGGCATTAATAATGAACACTATTTTTTTAACATGAGATATTCAACTTCCATTAGAACTGACTTAGATGATGGAGACATTGTATTGAAATCTCATCATAAATTGGGGACTACTTGTATTTCATTATAGAAATTTAAAAATGTTTCTCTCAGAAAAGATCCTAAGCTTCATTATACCACCTGAGGTAGTTTATCATGCCAACCTGGCCAATAAACACATGTGAGGTTAATTGAAGGGTGGAGAGATAAATGGCTCGGTGAGCCTCGTCTTTTTAGTTCTCGGGTCTCTTGCTTTGTGATGGTCGTACCAGGGTGCAGCTGCCTTAGCAGTTCCCAGCTTCAGCTTGCAAGGCTCACTTCCTGTAAGACATCCCCAAGGAGATGCCACCTGGACCTACCCCGATGCAGCGTTGGGTGCTGGAGCAGCCGGGCGGAGACCCTGCCAGCGCTGAGATGCTTACATGTTCACTGATTCGGCTTTCCTCCTGCAGTAGGCATCACGGTGTGTGATTTGTGAGATGGAGGGGGATTTTGTGGATTGTTGTTGGACATATGTGTTAATGTTGGACTTGGGGGTTTGGGCAGCACTGGGTTGGGATGTTTTCTTGATGTGCACTTAATCTTTATATAAAACTCTCTCTTATACATGAGTTTCTGTGGATTTGTTTCTCTAAAGTACCCAGACTAACACACCACCCAAATAGTCATTAAAAAAAAAAGGCAGAGTTGTAACAATTGTGCTCTGGGTTTCTTTCAGAAAAAAAATCTGCATTCTAGAAATGTAGGTGGGTAAGCATAGTTTCTGGCACTTCCTCTTAGGTGAACAGTAGTTTTCCTAGAAGAACCAGTTTAACCAATCAAGTCATTATACATTTGTGTGGCATTCTGGTTTTAGGGGTGTTGAGCAGGAGACCTACCCCTAAACTTTCCTTTAATGGAGCCAGCACTTCCTCCTGCTGACTACCGACTTCCTAAACTTAGATTACTGTGGTTTCCTGTCTCAGGTTTGATACCAAAAGAATGAGAAAGATGGCCTTAATGTTCTCATCTAGAAAATGAGGGGGGAACAGAGACTAAATGGGGTAATCTATACCGGAGATTACAGGGTGAGGGTGGGGGATCATGGAAACCTAGAATTAAATGATAATGGAATTTTCCACAAACCTTTTGAAGCCCCCTTGTCGATGTACATCAGTTAGCACAACACTATCTGTGGTGTGTGAGAAAGGAAAGAGGCCCGAACCTATCAGCCCTGCTTAGTCAGGAAGTACAGACGGCGTGGCCTCTCCCCGTCATCTGGCTGGGAGAGGCAAGAAAAGAAAGGGGTCTAGAGCCAAGAGGCAGACCCAGGCCTTCACAGATACTTGTCGGCTTCTAAGCATTAATGAGGCATTAATGAGACATCTGTGTTTATTAATTGTGGGCCAATTTTTAATGCAAAGTCTCTAATTATTAATCATGAAATAGAAATACTTGCTTATTTCCACCTTTTTTAGAAATTATAACTGAGCAGTCCTCATTGACTCTTAAGAAGATTAAATGTGTCTTCCCTGGGTTTGTTGAATGAAATCCAACTCATTGAAGGTTTTCTACTTTTGATTTTTGTTCTAGAAAAGAGATCCCATTATCTGGCAACCTTGGAAGAAACTCAGACCAGGCGAATGATCATACATTGACCTTTGAGGATTAAGACTAACCTGAAATTTAAAATGTTTCTCAGGGAAGAACAAAGCCTGATTTTCCTAATAATGTGTTTCCTGACACTAAGGCTGTCTGCCAGTCAGTATTGCCCAGTGAAGAGTCTGGAAGATGTTGTCATCGACATCCAGTCCTCTCTTTCTAAGGGAATCAGAGGCAATGAGCCCATCCACACACTGACTCAAGAAGACTGTGTTAATTCATGCTGTTCAACAAAAAACATATCAGGTAAGTAACCGTCTTGTGGCACCTGTTCTTTCCATTTGTTGAGTGACATAAATAGCTGGCAGATGTCACTGAATAGTTTATCCTCAATAGAGTGGGCGCAATCCCTGAGGATCCTTATCCATAGTGGGGCCCCTGGTCACCAGTGGTGGGGCGCCCACCTCTTCATGAAGAAGACCTGGGTTTGATTCCTGGCTGGTGTACCTCATGAACAGCTGCCTCCTGTCGACCGCTGGAGGGTTGTATGTTGCTATTGATGCTGAGCAAATTTCAGAT
Organism: Echinops telfairi; assembly: GCF_000313985.2. Lineage (NCBI taxonomy): Eukaryota > Metazoa > Chordata > Mammalia > Afrosoricida > Tenrecidae > Echinops > Echinops telfairi. The sequence goes on from NW_022105855.1 coordinate 2,322,955, forward strand.
AGACTAGGAAGAAAGGCCTGGAGATCTGGCAGTAAAACCCTCAGGATCACGATAGTCTGATCCACAACAGATCATGGATGTGATGCAGAGTCTGATGTCATTTCATTCCATTAGACAAGGCATCACCATGAGTTGGGGATGGCAGCTCCCAACAACAAAACCACCTTATCCACTTGTGCGCCCTCCTTCCCCTAAGCTGAAAATCATTACTGATGGTGTGTGTGTGTGTGTGTGTGTGTGTCCCTCCGGTGAGTAAGTAGAAGAAGGTTGAGAACCACTGGTGTTATGTTCTAGGAGGCATCTCTTGTTATCAGGTACCACCAAGTCAGTTTTGACTTGTAGTGACCTAATGTACAATAGAACAAAACACTGTCCGGCCCTGTACCATCTTGCGATTGTTGGGTTTGAAGCTAGTGCTGCAGCCACTGTGTCGATCCATCCCGTGAGGGTCTTCCTCTTTTTCACTGACCACCTGCTTTACCAAGCACGGTGGCCCTTTCCAGGAACTGGTCTCTTCTGATAACCTGCCCAAAATGTAGAGGTGAGGGCTCGCCACCCTGGCTTCCCCAGAGCATTCCGGCTGTGCTTCTTCCCAGACCGATGTGTCCATTGTTCGGGCAGTCTGTGGTACTTTCATTGCTCTCCCCAGCCCCGCAGTTCAGATGCACCAGTTCTTCTCTGGCCTTCCTCATTACACGAGGCCCTGGAAAATACCATGGCTCGGGTCAGGCGCTCCTTAGTCCTCCAAGGGACATCTTTGTTGTTCAAAGATTGTTGTTGTTACATCACTGGTTACGCTGAACAAATAAAGCTTTCTGTAGTGGCTTCATTTATCAGAAAATAAGAGTTGATACAATGGTATATGATTCCCTCTGCATTAGAGAATAAATTGCAAATTTTGTAAGATTCTCTGAGTGAAAAAATCTTAGCGCGGTCCTCAGGACCTCCCCACCCAGCTATGAAAACTAGACCATATTGGTATTTTTAATAAGCCAAGCAAGGCTTAGTTCCATGGGCACTTATTCCTTTTAGATAGCCATTCCTTGACAGGAAGCTGAAATTCCAGTGTTCTATTGACTAAAAGCAATGGAATGTCTTAAGACCTTGCTGGTGATGGTTAGAGATGTTACTGTGTAGGACCCACCTGCTGCCATAAATGGGTGAACAAACTTGTCACCCCAACTACTGACCTGCGTGTGTGTTGTTTGACCCCAACGCCTCTTTACGTGGCTAGTCAGTCTTCTCTGTGTTTGGGTCACTCTGGTTCAGTTGAAGCCAGGAAAAATAACTTCGTAGTAACCAGAATGCTAATCCAATGATATATTGTTTACTTTATTGTAAATACTGGGGAACAGTGGTCAATAAACAGTGCTATAGTGTTTTTTTAAAAAGGTAGAAAATGTTCTAAAATTGTGATGATTGCACAACTTTGCATGTGTTTAAATGATTGAATTATATGATATGTTATTATGTCGATAAAACATAGGCACAGACACACACAAATGGGGGGACCCTGATGCCATGGGAAGATGACCCAGGAGGCTGAGTTACAAAAACTGAAAAGGGGCAAAAATCTCTGCCCTGGCAAACAGAGAGTGACCCTCTCCTTATCATCAGTGCCCTGAATTCCGACTTCTACCCTCTCCGGTGAGAAAATAAGCTGCTGTTCGTGAAAACCCCACATAAAATAAAACCCTTCTTCTGTCTTACTCCTCATGGGAAGGCAGAGTGAGGGAGCTAGAAGGGGTTGGTGGCTGGCAGGGCCTATGTATTGAATAATTAATCTTATTTTGAGGCAAATTACACATGAGTTGTATGGGTTTTGCAATCCCCTCATGCTCATTTCCTGGGCACCCACATTTTATATGCATGCACAGTCTTTACATGGGTGCGTGACATGCAAAAACCAGAGTAGCCTATATTCTCCCAGAGCACGGACGTTTGGATCGCTATTTTAGTTCAGGGGTCGCAGGCCAAGATGTACAACCTTTGTGCCAAATGAAGGCCAAAGTCAACTCTAAGCTATGGTGAATAGGGAGAATCATCTCCACTAGATGGAAAAGAAAAGCCAAAAATAAAGTTGCAATGAAAACGAAGGCAGAGAAACCGGAGAGCAACAATGGCAAGGAGGGGTGGGAGTGGGGACCGGGCAGGAAGGATCCAAAGAACAGCCCAGATACAGAGGAAACGACGAACTTGGTATTCCATTCACAGATCAGATCCTTTACTACGGCCCCACTCCACAACTCTAGTTAATTAAGGCTTTATCAGTGTTTGAAATACTTCAGGATAAAGCGATCAGCGACATCATGAGTGTTAAATCCACTGTTTAGGGTCTAACTTGACGTCACCTAAAGGAGGCAAAGTCATCACCTCTGTGTTCATTTTGAGGGCTTTAAAAAACTGCTTTTTCCGATGACTCCTTTCTGTTAGATTTAAAAACTCAGTGTCTTTTAAAATTGTGATTCGGGAAAGCAAAGGGAAATGATTCAGCAGTCAGCAAGCAAGTGGACAAAGAAAGGCACTTGTGCTGGACCCCAGACTAAATTAAGGTCTTCCCTTCTCGCCGTGCCCGTCAGAAAACACTATTTCGAAATAATGGGCTTGCAAACCTCTCTTTGCAGGAAACAAAGCATGTAACCTGGTGATCTTCGACACTCGCAAAACAATTAGACAACCCAACTGCTACCTGTTTTTCTGTCCCAGCGAGGAAGCCTGCCCCCTGAAACCGGCAAAAGGACTCATGAGTTACAGGGTAATCAGAGGTAATAAAAATGTTACTCTTTTTCCTTTGTGATTGGAATTATTCAGGAGACAATTCAGCTGAAAGACTTGCTACAAGTCCAAACAGTACAACCAAAAAGGGTCATAAATCTGGAGGCATGCCAGAAAATACATTTAAAAATACAATTTATTAAGCCAATCCCCCCCTCCCCGCCAAATGGTAGCATATTTTTTTTCTGTTTTGATTTTGTGTTTGCCTAGAGGGGCACCCAGACTTTTCATGGAAACATTTTTGAACAACTCTTTAGGATAATGTTGGCAACCGTGGATAAGTGCATAGGTCTCCAGGATGATTTTGACAGGAGTAAGACCCATGCAAATCTATAAAAATCCAGTAGATTTCATATTAAATTACAATTATTTTATGACCATATTTGAAATCAAACTCATTGGATGATATTGTCTAGGCCTGAACGGACATATATCCATCCAATACTTACTGATCACCAGCCATGTGCTGGATTCACTGCCAGGCATGACAGTGTAGTCTCCTTGCTTATGTATGTATGCACACACACACCCACACTTATGTAAACAACACACATGTATATGTACATGTGTAAGTGTGTGTATATATATATATATACATATATATACCTATATATGATTTGGAAATGTCTCAGTGAAATTTGAACTTGTTAATTTTTTTATAGAATGAGATGAAATGCATTCAGTGTCAAAATTCCTTTTTGTGTTTTTAGAAAGTCTCTGTCATTATACTCTTGTTAAATTATTCTGTTGGTTCACTTACTCAACACAATAACAAGTATTGTTTACCATCTACAATATACTTGTAATAAGGAGCCCCAGTAGTAGTGTGGGTTAGGCATTGTACTGCTAACCACAAGGTTGATGGTTCAAACCAGTTGTTCCCAGGGAGAAAAATGAGGCTGTATTCACAGCCTTGGAAACTCTTTGTTAACAGCAGTTAAGCACTTTGCTGTTAAAGGAAAGGTTTGAACTTGCTAGAGGCTCTATGGGGAACAAAAGACCTAGCAGTCTGCTCCCATAAAGATTACAGACTAGGAAATCCTATTATGGGGCAGTTTCCGGTTTGGAAGGGTCACTATGAGCCTGAATAGAGTCTGGCTTTACCTTAAGACTGCGATCCTTTAGTATAATTCCTCATGTTGTGGTGACCTCCAAACATAATTTTTTTTTTTTTTCTTTTTTATCTGTAATTTTGCTACTGTTATGAATCATCGTGCAAACATCTGATACGCAGGATGTACTTTCATTGTTTCAAATTGAACATAATTAAAGCATTGTGATTCGTCACAAAGAAATATGTCATTATATATTGTGAAATATTTATTTCTAATAACAAATAAATGAAATTTTGCCTTGAAGCATGCTGTAGCATGGGTAACAGTTCTCGTATGTGGGCATATCTGCATGTGGGCGGACCGCCTGGAGACAGATAGAAGAGCCGTGTCCCAGTTCCTAAGACCTAAATATGTGTTTTCTGCTGGTCTTAAGCGACACCTGTGAAAGGTTGAGAACCGCTGCCTTAAGGCCTTTGTCTTAGCTCCTGGGAGATCGTCTCCCAAACCTTGAAATTTACCTAGTAAATGGCATCTTTGTTAGCCTCTTAGGGCTCCAGACCACACCTGATGTTATGGATTGGACTCCACCTCCCCCCCCCCCAAATATCTGTAAGAATCAGAAGTGTAAGATATGACAAAATAATAATTTATAAATTATCAAGGGTTCATGAGGGAGGGGAGCAGGGGAACGGGGAGGGAGGGGGGGAATGAGGGGGGAAATAAGCCAGGAGCTTAAATGGAGAGCAAATGTTTTGAGAGTGATGAGGGCAATGAATGTACAAATGTGCTTTACACAATTGATGTATGTATGGATTGTGATAAGAGTTGTATGAGCCCCTAATAAAATGATTTAAAGAAACAAAAGAATCCTAACTGCTAGTCCTGCCATCTCATCTCTCTTGGGAATGGATTGTCTTTTTCCATCACTGAGGCAAGATGAGGGTGAGGCATGTCTTGAATCGATCTCTTTTGAGATATCAACAAGGGAGCAGAGGAGACTGGGGGGAGATCGATGCCAAACCATATTGAGATCCCCAAAGAACCCAGGAATCCCCGAGCTCACAACTGGAAGCCTTAGGGGACAGGTGGAAATTTGCAGCCAGCAGGTTAGAAGTGAGGTGGCATGGGGGCTCTCAAATAGGTGGCCTGGGCCTGAAGTCTTGAGCAGAGGTGGCGGTCTCGAGGCCCTGCTAGTTCTGCCCTGCTCTGGTAGGTAGGGTCAGAGGGAAAAGTCCTTTCTTTGCAATGGGTACCAATGTGGATCTCTTCAGTTGGCCAAGTCGCTCTCTTCCCAGTTTCCTGGCATAGACGAGTGAGTACTTCCAGTGTTCATCAGCCTGTTGAGATGTTCAGTTGCTCTTCCCTCAACTTCTAAAGCCTTGTTTTTGGCTGATACATTCAGTGCAGCTTGAGTGTCTTCCTTCACAACCATGGATCCTTGGGCCTCTGCTGTCTCTTGAAAGAGTTGAGTGTCGGCCAGCTCTTTTTGGTACAGTGTCTTTGTATTCTTTCCATCGTCTTTCGATCCTTCTGCATCACCCAATATTTGCCCATAGAATCTTTCAATGTTGCAACTCGAGGCTTGAGTTCTTTCAGTTTAAGCATGTTGGGCGTGTTCTTCTTTTGCATATTTCATTATAATATTTTCCTTTGTCTTCTCAAGCTGTCCTTAGAAATTTTCTCTTCAGCTCTTCGATGTCACCATTTCTTCCATTTACCTTAGTTACGCTACAACTAAGAGCATTCGGCGTCAGAATCTCTCCTAACATCATCTAGAGCTTTTCTTTGTGTCCTTTTAAATGGCCTTTTGCTTCCTTCATGTCGGAGATTCTTGATGCCATTCCACAGCCGTTTAGGTCCTTTTGCTTTTCATGTTACAAAATATGAAAGCTGTGCTTCAGATGTTCTTGAAAGTCAATGGGGAGAGACTCACGGTCATATTTTGGCTCTCCTGGACTTGTTCTGATTATACTCCGTTTGCACCTGAACTTCCCTGTGAGCAGTTGGTGGTCTGCTCTGCGGTCAGCCGCTGGCTTCACTTTCAGCTGCTGGTATTGAGCTTCCCATCATCTCCCCCGCAGATTTGATTTCTGTGTATTCCGTCTGGAGAAGTCCACATGTTTGCTATCTCTTGTGCTTTTGAAAAAAGGATATTTGTGAAGAAGTCATTTGTCTTGCAAAATTTTATCATCTGACCTCCACGTTTGTTTCTGTAACCAAAACTATCTTTTCTAACTGCTGTTCCTGGCTCTACCAGGATAGGGAGTTTTTTTTAGATGTGTGCTAGGATGTAAGTCCTGAATGAAGCCAGCACTGTGACATAGTGTTGGCAAGGGGATTTTTCAAGGCTTACTCTGGCTGTTGTACTGGGAATGGAGGAAGAAGCATTCTAGTCCAGTGCCACTGAGTCTATTCTGATTCTTAGTGACCCTCTAGGGCAGGGTAGAACTGCTCCTTGGGGTTTCCAGACTGGAAATCATTATGGGAGCAGGCAGTTTTATCTTCTTCCTGTGGAGTAGCTGTTAGGTTTGAATGGCCAGCCATGTGGTTAGGAATCCAACCCTTAACCCCCTGTGCCAGCAGGGCTTCTTAGTGATCCATTAGCAAGAGGAGAAGTGGAGGACTATTAGGAGGTATGGGGAAGGTGGTGGTATAGAGCAGTGAGATAGATGGTAGAGAAGGGGGAGAGGGTAGACTTGGGACTTGCAGAGCTATGGTTGACGGGACTTGCTGATGAGTGGAGGTGGGGCACAAAGAAAAGAGAAGTCTTGAAGCCAAGTGCTGTTTTGTGGTGAGCGACCAGATGGACATGGATGGTGGTATCATCTACTTAGCTAAGGAAAAGCAGTATAAGGATTGGGCGGGGAGTGGAATCAAGGATCTCTTTTGGCTGCATTAGAATCCCCACATGGATTAAGTCTCCATTGAATCCCCTCTGACCATTGACCAGGGATGTGAGTAGCCTTAGGTTAAAATTTAACACCTTATCATTTGTTCTCCCTTTTGACCCATTTTAAGTGTGTTCTAGTTTTAATACTTTCTGCTTAATCCAAAACCCTTTTGGATTAAGGGTTTTCTGTGGTTTTGGTTTTTTAAAAAATATTTTGTTGTTGTGTTTTTAAAATGTGTGTACGGTTTCCTTTACATGAAATCCAGAATAGGTAAATCTACAGAGACAGGAACTGGATTAGCAGCTTTTTAGGGTTATGGCAGGGGAAATGGAGGCTAATAATAATGAGTTCAAGAATGAAAAAAAATGTTCTAGAATTGTTTGTGGGATGATTGCACAACTCTTTGTAATATGGCCAAACCATTGGGTTGTATGGTATGTGAATTGTGTTTCAACAAAACTGTCGATTTTTAAAAAGAAGAGTGAGTTTCTTTGGGGCCAATACCACTCAGGCTACCTGAGTACAGACCTATCCATCTTCCGGGTAAGATTGTCCTGAGTTCTGTCTATGAACTAAGCAAGCCTGATATATCAAACACTCCCTTACACAGGCACACAAGTCAGAACTATTTGTATAAGTTCTCCTGAATAGTGACGTGAGCCCAAGTATAACAAGGCGTGGCACAGCACAAAACGGGTTTCTCAGAGCGCTCCGCATCACCTTGCGTGGACAGGACTGTGCCCTCCTTCTGCCCTTCATGGGCTTTGGCAGCCAAGGAAGCTGGCCCTGTAGCTGTGTGACTCCTTCAGTTTGGCTGCCTGTTTGCTGTATGTATCATGTGTACAGTGAACCCTCGTTTATCGCGGTTAATCGGTTCTAGA
>NW_022105855.1:2332181-2340336 GCF_000313985.2 Echinops telfairi
GGTCATTCCAGTGCCCCCAGGGGCTGGTATCGGTCATTTTTGGAAACACTGGTTTAAGCAGAGGAAAACTAAAAGTGGCAAAAATGAAAAATTGTCCAGAAATGGTTGAGCAATATTTGGTGGTTCCAGTAGAGACAATATAAATGCAGATATTAAAGTATAGGTATGCAACTAGACCACGTCTTTATTAATTTTCTAGTGATAAAGGCCCACATGTTTTGCAGTTACATGCAATGTGTTGTTCAATCTTTAGGTGTCCAGAAATCAGTGCAGTTGCTGAGATGTGATGAATAAAATGAAAATTGAGTTTGTTTTCTGTTTTTCACAAGACGTTTGTAATGCCATTGATTTTGTCATTCATGTATAAAAGTGCAAATGTGTGATAAAGTCTGGAGAAAAGGGAATTTAGCACGCGCAAAAACTTCAATGCCCAAATGAAGGTCATGTAGGAATACAACCATTCTTGTGGTAGCCACTAGGGGGCGACATTCGCCTAGAACAAGCTGGTTGCCATGTAAGGGCAAAGTGGGACCAAATTTAGACATAGACAGTGTGACTGCTGATAACTCCAGGATGTCTACAAATTGTGTTTGTAATTCAGAGTGTTTATTTGTTAACTGGCCTGTGTGGTTAGATAGGAACCACTCCAGTAAAACCAGCCTACCGTTTGGAGTGAAATTGAATATAGAGACCTGTTTGATGGTGTGTTCTGAAGGAACCGGCTTCCTATACTGAATTGACTTAATCTTTTCAGACTGAAATTTGGAAGGTGACAGTGGACTCTCTTCAGTCTACAAAATGATTGCCACTTGGAATCCTGTTTCTTTTTTTTGGCAGCTTTATGGCAGCTAAGGGCTGGAAGAATAGGAGGATTCAGAAATAGAATAAATTGGGAGCCTGTTTGCTCAGCTGGTTTCAAGGGATAGTTTGTCCCAGCCTCTCCCTCCCCAGTCCCCCCCCTTCAGTAAAGTGACTTGAAACTGAGACTCCAAAGAGCAGAGGGGTTGTTCCCAGGGAAAGCCCCACGCCTCACTGGCAAACATCAATGGCGGCGGAAGCGGAGTAGGTGTGGAGGAGGCCTGCGTGCCTCCGGGACTGTTGCCAAGAGGCGAATCTTATTAAGAAGTGGGACTTGCTCAGCTTTGTTCAGGAGTTTACATTCTTGGGAAGGAAAACCGCTGTTTGGCCTGTTTTGTTTTCTCTGCCAATGGTTTTATTTACGTTCTGATTTCTTTCTCCATGTGCATCATTTAATCCCTACAAACAGCCCAAGGAAGAGGTATTTTCATTCTTCCCATTTTACAGATAAGATAACTAGGGCACAGAGAAGGGAAGTAACTTACAGCTTATAACCAGTATGTTCATGTGCCAAGAGTCAAGCCTGGGAATCTTGGCACATGAACTTGGCCATAGCTCCACATGCTGGACTCTCTGCTGGGCATTTCTCGTGGAGAGGCCGCGCTGGCTCCGCTAACTGACCCTGGAGAGCTCCTCATTCTCTGCAGACATCTCTCTAATAGCAGGAGCCACAATCTTCCGAGCCCCCTTCTTGGCTAGCTCAAGTTGGAGGCTCCTGAAGCCTTGACAAAGGCGCCAGGTGAGAAGAGGAGATAAGTGCTTATTTCACACACACCATAGAACATTTACTCATGTCTTTTTTTTCTCTCATTTTAAAATGAATTTTGTTGGTACCTGCTCTTTTGTCAAATACCTGATTGTACCTAAAAATATAGTCTTGGGTGCCGTAGAGCAGATTTTCCACACACAGTGACCCTATGTGACAGAACTGCCTAATTGGGCTTTTCTAAGCTGTAATTATACTGTGTGGGTTTAAACGGCCAAGCTTTTGGGTCGAAGCTGAACGCTTAACCGTTGTGTCACACAGTCTCTTTTATCTAGTACTATAAATGATATTTATCATACAGGAGCCTTGGTGGCATAGTGGGTTATACATTGGGTTACTTACTGCAAGGTCAGCAGTTCGAAACCACCAGCCACTCTGTGGGGAAACAACGAGGCTTTCTACTCCCATGAAGACTTTCAGTCTTGAAAACCCACAGGGGCAGTTCTGCCCTGTCCTATAAGGTTGCCGATTCAGAAATAACTTGATGACAGCGAGTTTGGAGAGGTTTGTATGTATCATGTGGAGATAATAGGTCTACAGATGTCATATAGCATCCTGTAGCAAAAACTCTTTTCTTCAGTACTATTAAGGGGACTTCAGGGATCCAGGTTCTATTTTTAGAGTCAGGCTCTTTCTGTAAAAGGCTAGCTAGCAAGTATTTTAGGCTTTTTAGGGTGGTATTTCAGGCTTTGTGGGCCATGTAGTTCCTTGTCTTACAAAAGCATGGCTAGAGAACATGTCAGCAAGTGAGCATGACTATTGGCCAATAAAATTAATGGACATGGAATTTGAATTTAATATAATTTTCATATTTATCTTTTAATTTTTTCCCTATCAAAAAATGCAGAAATCTGCCTTAGGTCAAGAGCCAGACAAACATAGGTGTCAGACCACAGATTTGGCCTGAGGTCCAGTGGTGGCTCTGGGTGGATGCCTAAGTGATAGTTGTCAAGGATCTCTTAGTGGCATGAGGCTTATAGAGGAGGCCCAAGATGCTCCAGAGCTGAAGTTGCTTCCGGATCTCTGTGTTTAGGAGAGAAGAGTAAAGGTCAGCTTAGAAACCAGCAAGGAAGAGAAGGGGGGAGGACCCAGAGAGAGTGAGCCACTGATGCTTGGAAATTCCACTGCTTTTCCCCCTTGTTGCCTGCAGTTCTTAGCTAAGCGAAATTGATAGCCAAGTAGCCACATAATAAGGAGCAACTAAAATGATCATACTGGCACCTGATTAACAAGCTATTTGGGATTGAACTGTGATAAGTGTGTGTGTGTGTGTGTGTGTGTGTGTGTGTGTGTCAGTGACTTAGGAACAAAACTCCAGTTGTCCCAGCATGGGAATATCTGAAGCTGATTCTTCCTCCGCAGAAGGAGGGAGTCTGGTTTTGTGCTGTTTTCATCGTGACAATTTGGCTTAAATTTCTAGCACATCCTGGTTTTCAAGCTTGTGGCCTTTGTCCTCGTGACCTCGGTCATTGGCTCTATGATTCTAGATGTGAAACAGCGCAACTCAATCTCCCAGATGATCGTCCTTCTCTGAAGGTGGGCTGAACCCATACAGCCCTGGGCCTTGATTGGGAAATGCCACCCACCTTCTGTCACTGCCGTGGCCATGATGCCCTGAGAGAAGAACAGACCTGCCTGGCTGCTTCCCCATTGTTCCCTCCTCTCACCTTGTCATGCCCCCACTGCCCACTGTGAAACTCATACAGTGATTGCTTGCTTCCCCACTCATCCTCTGAGTGCAGCCATCAGCCCTGCGGGATTGGGCTGCTCACCGACTTCTCCCTGCTCGTCTGGTTTTGGCTGCTGGATCTCAGGCTGGTCCTTTTCTGTCCACACCATCCCTGCTCAGCTTTCTTCCGGGGCCTGGGCCCTGTAAGTGTCCTCACCTCCCTAAGCCCCTTGCGCCTTTGCTGAGCGCCTCTGTTTCCCTCCTTGGGCTTACCCACTCTCCCTTCATTCGCTTGCTCCTCCGCCACGCACCTCTGTTCTCCTCAAAAGAGATCACGGTGCCGTCCTCCAGGGGAGAGGTCGCATTTCTCAAGTTTTCAGAAGCTTAGACAAAAGATCAGGCACCAGCCCTGCGTAGACTTCGTGACCAAGCGGAGGTGTTTGTAGTTTTTAATCTACCTTCATGTGGGAATGGAGTCTGGGGGTGATGCAAATGGTTAACACACCTGGCTGATAACTGGAAGGTAGGTGGTTCGAGTCTACCCAGAGGTGCCTTTGAAGAAAGGCATTCTATTTCTGGAAAACAAACAAACAAAAAAAACCCAGCTTTTTAAAAAAAATCATTTTATTGGGGGCTATCCATCTCATCACCATACCTCCATCCATCCATTGTGTCAAGCACATTTGTACACTTGTTGCCGTCATCATTTTCAAAACATTTTCCTTCCACTTGAGCCCTTGAAAAACCCAGCTCTTAAAAACCCTGTGATACACAGTTCTTCCCTGATCCATGTGGGGTCACCGTGAGGCAGAATTGACGGCAACTGGGTGAGTAAGAAGCCAGGTGGGCCGCTCGTCCCAAGGTCGGTCGTTGGAAACCACCAGCGACTCCGGAGAGGAGGCCGTGACTTTCCACGCCCGCGAAGAGCTCGGGTCCCAGGGAGCCGCCACCGGGCAGTTCTCCCCTGTGCCTTCGGGTCACCAGCAGTCGGCATCGACTCCCGAGGTAGTTTGTGTGTGCGGTGTGGGTTTAGCCAGGACGCGTTGAAGTCTTCTTTTTATTTTCCTTATGTTTTCAGATTTTCCATCTTTGACCAGCACCGACTCGTCGCGTCAAGACCTAACCCAAGAAGAATCTCTCTTCCACGGCCGGCCCTCACAAGCTGCCGCTCCCACAGCCACTCGCTCGCCAGGTCACGCACAGCGCACGGAGGCCATCGGAAGAGATGCGCTCTCGCAGACGCCTGCGTCCTCTGATCGCTTGCAGAAAGGACTCCAGCTTAAGCCACCGAGGACACGGTTCCCTGTTTACAAAGAGGAAAGCCAATCTCAGAGTTCCCCGTTAACCCCCAAACAGAAAATAGCCCACCTGCTGCTTGAAAATGGGACGCTGGCCCCTAAGACAGCAGCGGCTGTTTCTCCCCAGACCATCCTGGTTTCTCTGAAGCCCACAGTTCTTCAGCCCACCCATTCATCAGGGGTACCTGCTGCGACTTCCCAACCACAGGCGGCCACCACAGCACCGCCCGTCACAACCATGACCTCTCAGCCCCCCACAGCCCTTGTTTCTACCAGTTTGACACGAGCTGTAATTACACTCCTGGCTAATCTGACTACAGGTCTGACAACCACCGTCCAGGCACCTCCAGGCTTGAACAGCACTCTGGAAATGGTGCCCTCTGAAGAAACCTCTACCCTCACCTTGAACCCAGGGGATGCTCGCAACCTTGAGACCCACCCTTTCTCCAATGTGGAACCCTCTGTGGCAAATAAGACTGCTTCCCAGGAGACGGGGGAGGCCGGCCCAGGCAGGTCTTCTCCGAGCAAGGTTTCAGAAAGCCAGCATGGTCTTCCCTTTGAAAAGTGGCTCCTCATTGGGACCCTGCTCTCTGGTGTCCTGTTCCTGGTGATAGGCCTGGTCCTCTTGGGTAGAATGCTCGCAGCCTCCCTCCACAGAACGCGTTACTCAAGACTAGATTATTTGATCAACGGGATCTATGTTGGCATCTAAGGGTGAAGCTAGAGGTCTCTTAACTCACTTAGTACCTAATAACGCAAGTGCTAACTCCCTGATAACCCACTGACCTTAGCAGGAGGTTGTGTCTTGTCGGTGGGACAAGTCCCCCTCCCGCTTTCTTTTCATGTATGTTTTGAGGAAGAAGGAGGGAAAGAAGCAGTGAGATCACGGAGGACCTGTCTGAACTAGCAGCTGACAGCAGCTCTCCCCAGAGAAGAGTGAATGGCCACGGAAAGGGAGTAGCGCCACTGGTCACATGTTAGGCGAGTGGTTATGATTTCAAGGCTTGTTAATGTTTCTGGTTCCAGATAAAGCCAGTTTCATGATATTAGTTCTCATGGATCCACTTTCCTTTTATATGAATTCCAGCAAAACTTGTTCCAGATGTGTTTCCTTCCCATTAAATAGTTGAATAAATCTTTGGTTGCTCGGTATTATTCTTATAGGTGACACATCCAGCTGGATGGCCCCTGTCTGTTCCCATCAGCACAGTGATAGCATCACAGAACTATGTGCTCCAGGCTCCAATAACAAATAGCCACCGCCCCCCACCCCTGCTCTTTTCCCATCAGTGAGCCCAGAGGCTCCTTTGGGAGAATTCTGAAAGGCTTCAAGCCCACGTGGAGACCACGCTCGTCGATTCTGATTGCCAAATCCCTGTCAGACCTGTACCTGTTAACTTAAAAAAAAAAAAAGAGTAACATAATATTACATGGGCTGCTGAACTGAAATATCTAGCATTGGCAAATGCACTGGGGCAAAAGTGTACTCCGGTTCCCAGGGGCTCTCAGGAGGAGGGAAGGAGGCTTCAGGAGCCCAAAGTTTCTGCCTGGGCTTAGGATAAGTGTTTGGAAATGAATCGTGCGATGGTCACCCTCCCTGAGGATTGGACGCAATGTCATTGAATCGTGCACTTCAAAAGACCAGCCAACAGTTCCTTCCAAACAAAAATGAAAAGAGGGCGGCAGGGGAACTAGATGAACGGAAATGGGAAAGCCAGAACTGAACCATAGAATGGCCATGCTTGTGCAGAATCTCTCCAGTGTGACCCGACAATGTGCGGAGAAGTTGTTGATCAGCCAAACTCATTGCCGTCGAGTTGATTCAGACTTATAGCAGCCTCAGAGGACAGTGTGGAACTGCCCCTGTGGGGTTCCAAAACTAAGTCTTCACGGGACTAGGAAGCCTCGTCCTTGTGATTAGCAGCCCAGCACAGCCAGCTGTGCCACCAGGGCTCCTTGAGATTGTGGAATGGTGACCCTAAATGGCTTTGTAAACCATCAACCACCTACATAAAACCTTCTGCATATATGAGCATGAACCTAGAATGGAAAGTCTGTGCTTGTACCGTGATTTGGTGAAGTGGAACAGACAACAGAGCTAATCTTGTGGGCTACAAGCAATCTAGTTGTCAAAAAAATTTTACAATGCCATATTGGCTACATATTTTACCGCCATCTTTTAAAAAAAATGGCCAACTAAAACAAAAGTCATGCAGACATTTCCTAAAGGTGCCCCAATGTAAAAAACAACACCTTGGCGGAACTTGACCAGCAGTCAAACTTAGCCTTTTTTTGGAACATCAATAATATACCCGAAACCAAAACCTCATCACCCTACAGGACACCAGAGAACTGCCCCATACTGTTTTCCAAAGACTGAAGTCATCAAGCAAGCCGGTTGCCACACCATTTGTCCAATGAACTGGCTGTTAGCAGCCAAGTGCTTAACCACTGAGCCATCAGAGCTCCTGAATAATGCCTAGAACCTAGACGTCTTGAATGACTAGTATCACAACGAGTCGGGATTGACTGGGGGGGCAGTGAGTGCGAGAGCTACTGAGGTTTCTGGGAAATACTTTCAATAGGGCTTGTCAGACAAGTTAGAGATGGGCAACTAAGAATCTAGAAGGCTGCCAGGAACCCATTTAGTATCTTCCCTCTCTGGACTTGAGTTTCTTTTTCAACAAAGCTCAGAGTTGGGTCCCTCCCAGGTGTCAGCAGGGTTTTTGCATGGAAATGTGGAATTCAGATGAGAAGTTTCTCCAGTGAGCACTGGAGGGCGGCAGCTGGTTGTGAACCAGTACTGCAGTGAGCACGAATGTAGAAACACAGATCAGCGGCTTCTCTTCCCTCCTCATCTCCTTCCCCCTCTCTGCCCTCCCCCACGGCTCCCCCTATCTACACTAAGCTCATAAAGCACATTAAGAGGAAAGCCAGTCTATTGAAAATACAACTTTTCTACTACGTAATAGCTTGACACAAATCTTCAGGGAGTTTACATAAGCTTTTTAGATGGTTGAATAAATAAAACCTTGAATCAATTTAATGTTGCAAGTATTTACTGAATGTTCACATGTAGGCGAGAATCATATTAATAACCCAGAGCCTTGGAATTTATGTTTCTCTGAATAGATGTGGACAGTGGAAGCAAGGCTTTGGGCTCCGTTCTCCTGCTGCTCTCTGCTCGCTTTGCTACCTGCAGCTGGGAACCATGGTAGGGAGACCAGAGAGGTTGTCGCTGTTGAGTAGCCGGGAGATGCCATCGCTGTGGGCGTGTGGACAGCAGGAGAGCACACATCTAAGATGGGAAGAACAGCCGTTTTCACAGATCTCTGGGCATCACCCCACCCGCTGCCTTGTCACAGTGGGTGAGACTCACCCGGGACCCCAGGAGAGAAGAAAGACCCACCTTTGAAGTCCTTTATCATTGATGGCTTAGCCAGCCTCAGGCAAAACCAAACCAAAGGCACTGCCATTCAGAGGATTCCCACTAGGAGTGGCCCTGTGTTGGGTTTCCGAGACCATAAACCTTTGAGAGCGGACGGTCTCATCTTTTTCTCACAG
>NW_022105855.1:2340872-2342136 GCF_000313985.2 Echinops telfairi
AAGTTGTATGTTTCATCATTGCTACACTGCACCCTGACTGGCTCATCTCCTCCCCAAGACCCTTCTGTAAGGGGATGTCCAGTCACCTACAGATGGGCTTCAGGTCTCCACTCCGCACTCCCTTATTCACAATGATAGGATTTTTTGTTTGATGCCTGATACCTGATCCTATCAACACCTCGTAATCACACAGGCTAGTGTGCTTCTTCCATGTGGGCTTTGTTGTTTCTCAGCTAGATGACCACTTGTTTCTCTTCAAGTCTTTAAGATCCCAGACACTGTATCTTTTGATAGCTGGGCACCATCAGCTGTCTTCACCACATTTGCTTATGCACCTGCTTTGTCTTCAGCAATCGTGCCGAGAAGGTGAGCATCATGGAATGCCAGTTTAATAGGACAAAGTGTTCTTGCATTGAGAGATTATTTGAGTGGAAGCCCAATTCAACCACCAATCTTATGGCTAGCAGCCCCACGCCTCAGCCACAACACACCCAGGACTCCTTAATTTCTCAGGGAAGGTGCACTGAATCATAGGCTCTCTTGTGTTGTTTGTGAGAGAGGAAGGTGGCAGGCTAGAACAGGTCAGAAGATAAGGAACGTCTCCTTGTTCAAAAATATCCTTTCCCTTCGCATCCCCCCAAATACACCTGAAGTTCAGACATTTCCTCTGCCACCTCGTGTTTGTTCTCCCTGACTTGCTTCTCCTTATTCTACCCCCAAGTCACACATTGCCTCCATGTGACCTCCCACTATTGTAAAAACACCGCAATCCATACCCACAATGTCCAACTCCTATGAAAATACCTCCATTAAGGTGGCCGGAGCCCTGATGACAGTGGTTATGCATTGGGCTGCTCACCACAGGTCAGCAGTTTGAACTCACTATCTGCTCTGTAGAAGAAAGATGAGGCTTTCTACTCCCGTGAAGAGTGACAGTCCTGGCAACCCCCGGGGCCGTTCTGCTCTGTGCTGTAGGGCCGCACGGGATAGGAATGGGCTTGATGGCGGGGAGTGGGCATTAAAATGGCAGCACTCTCGTCTGGGAGGGTCAGTACAAAGAGTAGGGTAGAGCATGACTGCCCCTGCTGAAGCCCATCTTACCCAGCCTTCCATCCATTTCTCCTCCCAACCCTGAGCTGGGGGTGGCACCCAGCCCTTTCCCTACTTCCCAAACCTGCCAGGGCCTTTTTTTTTCTTTATTCATATTCTTTTTTTAAAAATCATTTTATTATGGGCTCATCCAACTCTTATCACAATCCATACA
>NW_022105855.1:2344453-2351142 GCF_000313985.2 Echinops telfairi
CTTATTGTGTTTCTTAGATGTATTGAGTCAGTGCTAATGCAGCAATCCTGTGACAAGTAAACGCTGCCTGGTCCTGCATCATCTCCACACTAGTGGTAACGTTTGAGCCCGTTCTTAGAGCCACAGTGCCCATCCATCCGTCTCTCTTGAAGACAGGTTCAAAGTTGGTAAGATGAAATCCCCTCAGCCTTGGGTCTAAGGAGCATTCAGGCTGTATTTCTCCCAAAACAGATTTGTTTGTGCTTCTGGTAGTCCACAGTACTTTCAACATTCTCCATCAACACCCGAAGTCAAATGCATTTCGCCATGCATTTCCCTTCTTCACCTGAGCCCGGGTGGCGGTGGCGGTGGCAGTGACGGTGGTGGGGGTGGGTGGGTGGGACTAAGCGTTGATGGGTAACTGCATGGTCAGCAGCTGAAAATCAGCAGCTGCTCCTCAGGCTAAAGGCGAGGTGATCTACTCCCTTAAAGACTCACAGGCTCAGAAACGCTCAGGGCAATTCTACTCCACGGGCTCTCTCTGCGTCAGAATCAACTTGATGGCAGTGAGTCAGGTATTCAAGACTCAACCAAATCGTCTTCCTAGATTCTTCCGAAGAGAGGGATTATTCCTTCATGGTTTCTAGCATTGCTCTTGGTTTTTATCAGTAGCAAGATACCTCTGTAGCATCTTCAAATGTCTCTGCTTATATATTCTAGCCAAGCACACACTCCGGCTGCTGTGGAGTCGATCCTGACTCATGAAGACCCTGTGGGGCAGACCAGAGCTGCCTCGGTGGGTTTCCAACATTGTAAATCTTTCCGGGAATGGAACGCTGCATCCTTCTTCTGCAGAGTGGCTGGTGGTTTAAAACTGATAACCTTGTGCCTAGCAGCCCAGCCCGTAACCACTACACAACCAGGGCTCCTTAGTGAGCCTGTAAGACAGAGTTTATCAGCCCCATGGGATGCTCAAGACTGTAATTGTTACAGGAGTGGATTGCCAGGACTTTTCTCCGGTGGAGACTTGGACTTGGGTGGGTTCAAACAGATAACCTATAGGTTAGCAGCTAAGTGCTTAACCAGAGCACTACCAGGGTCCCTCTCGGCTATTCTTTTAATCCTATAGAGCAACATTTCTTTGATTCTCCCCCTACTCCCAAATTTCTTAGTGGACATAGAGTACACAACCAATTAATGATCACGGCTGAATTTTAAGACCTGTCTATTGAAGGTCATTTCTTTCAGCGATGGACAGCTACAGGGTTCAGCTGGACTTGTTACCACCTCTTTATCGTGAACAGAAAGCCCAACCAGGCGCCATTTGCATGTATGTTTCAGGAGAAGGGGATACAAGCCAGGCCCATAGTAATGAAAGGTATACTCTTAATTTAACTAGGACCATGTGCTGAGGGAGTAACGTTCTGATTTTGTTTATTTCTTTCTTCAGGATTGAGGTAAGCAGGTGACTTAGCTTACAGCAAGGGGGAATTAGCAGAATGCTTGGGCTCTTGTAATCTTGGTTAATTGTTCATGAAGGTGACTCTATTCTTTTACATGTGTTTATTTTTAATTCGATCTTCACACTACAAGGTGTAATACATACCTACAGAGCAGCTCAGCCTTGTTTCAAGTGCCCACCTGTGGACAGGGCTACCATCAATCTTTTTTAATTTTAACAATTTTATTGGCACTTCATTCACATATTATACAGTTCAATTATATCAAAAGAGTTATAGGATCATTACCGCAATCAATTTTATTATATTATTTTGTTTGTTTCTCAGTTTATTTATTAAAGATCATTTTATTGGGGACTCTTATAGCTCTTATAACAATCCATATATCAAGTATACCAAGCATATTTGTACATATGTTGCCATCATCATTTTCTAAACATTTACTTTCTATTTGAGCCCTTGGTATCAGGTCCTCTTTTTTCCCTCCCCCCTCCCACCCTTGTGACCTCTTGATAAATTATAAATTATTATTATTTTCATATTATAAACCAACCCCTGCCTCCCTTCTCCCACATTTTTGTTGTCTGTCTCCCTGGTGTGTGTGTATTATGTGTCAATTATTGCAATTGGTTCCCCCCTTCTCCCTCCTCTCCCCACCTTCCCCCTACCCTCCTGGTATCACTACTCCCATTTCTGTTCCTGAGGGGTTTATCTGACCTGGATTCCATGTGTTATCAGTTCTTATTTGTACCTGTGTACATGCTCCTGTCTGGCCAGAACTGAAAGGCAGGACTGGGATCATGATAGTGGGGGGTGAGGAAGCCTCAAGGAACCAGAGAATATTGTTTGCTTCATTGGTACTGTACTGCACTCTGGTTGACTCATCCATTCCTTGTGAACTTTCTATGAGGGGATGACCCATTGTCTACAGATGGGTTTGGGGTCTCTAATCTGGCCCCCTTAGTTCTCAACAATATATTTTGGTTTTTTTGTTTGCTTGCTTGCTTGCTTTGGATCTTCCGATGCCTGTTTCCTGATCCCATTGACACCTCATGATTGCAGAGGCTGGTGTGCTTCTTCCATGTGGGCTTTGTTGCTTCTCTGCTAGATGGCAGCTTGTTTACCTTCAAGCCTTTAAGACCCGAGACACTATAGCTTTCCATAGCCGGGCACCATCAGTTTTCTTCACCACATTTGCTTGTGCACCCATTTTGTCTTCAGCAATCAGATCGGGAGGGTGAGCATCACAGAATGCCAGGTTATTAGAATAAAGTGTTCTTGCGTTGAGGGAGGGCTTGAGCAGAGGTCCAAAGTCCATCCACTACCACATGTAATGCCTTATAAATATATGTACATAGGCCAATGCATCTATTTTTATGAATTATTATATTTACATATGTATACAACTATGCTTATACCTCTATCCATAGCTTTGCTTCCTAGATCTTTCCTCTGTTTCTTTTTACCTTCTTCCTTCCCACCACCATGCTCGTCCTTCTTCTGCCTCTTAGTAATTCCTCTCAGCTAGATTGCTGTTGCTCCAACACCCCGAGGATCTCTACATCCTCCTCATTGTTGATTTTAATTCCCGTGTTGTTCCCCTGTCTATGGCATTGTTTGTTCACCACGCCCTTCCCCTGACTCCTCCACCCCTGCATGCCCCAGGAGAAAGCAATGGACCAATGGTTCTGGAGGGACTTGAGAGCAATCAATTTTAGAACACTTTCTTCTTCCTTGTACTCATTGTTATTTGTGTAATTATTTATTTTCATTTGTGGCAAAAATATACACAGCAAAACATTCTCCAATTTAACAACTTCTATATGTATAATTTAGTGCCATTGATTATACTCTTTGTTGTGTACAACTACTATTGATATGATTTTCCTAATTATTCTTCCACTTTTAACATAAACCCAATGCTCCTAAGCAAAAATCCTTCTTCCTACACCTATAGAAACAATTAGTCAACTTTAGTTTCTTTCTTTGTTGGGGATGGGGGGATGGTTCTTGGTATAATAGTCACATATCATACACTTCTATAGTTAAATCACTTTTAAAAAGAGCTTTATATACATCATCAAAATCAATTCTAGTGCGCCTTCACCCATCCTGTATTCATTGTTTGCTCCTCAATTCCCCTCACCCTACCCCCTGTCCCCAATAAACCATTGCATTACTTACTATTTCTATGCATCCACTCCTTCTGTGCTTCATAAACTAAGAAACCCAACAAACAATAACAAAAACAAAATGAAACAGAAAGAAAATATATATATAAAAAAATTAAGGGTTGAAAAAAGGGGCCCCACCTTTTTTTTTTTTTTACTTTTTTTTTTTAATGAAGAAGAAATTTTTATTGTGGAACAAGTGAGAAATATTTAAACCTAAAACAAATTCAGGTTGGGTCAAGAGGTAGGTCAATTGACCATGTATCATATTATACTATGTTCGATCCACCATAATCAAGTTTACAATAATCTCTGTCTGATAGTAAAGCTGTTACGATCTCTCACCTGTGGCCAGAGGGGATCTGCCCGAGGTTTAATCTGACTAGAGACTCTGCAGATGGATATTGGGCTCCCACTGTCCTCCATAGCCTTCTATAAATTGGGTTTCACAATTTAAGGTCTGATACTTTTCCCTTCACCATATTTGGATTTTGTTATCACCATCTTTGATCAGACAGGCTGGTGTGCTTCTTCCTTATGGACTTAGTTGATGCCTCATTTAGATGGTTGCTTGTTAGAATACAAGCCTTTTAGACCCCAGACACTACACCAATTGATAGCTGGGCACCACCTGCTTTCTGCACCACACTTTGCTGTAGCTCCCTTATCTTCATTGATCTCATCATGAAGGTGAGTATCAAGCAAGGTCATGTTATAAGAACTAAGTTGGATTCTTAGATTGGGGCTAAAATTTAGTGGGAGCCCAGAATCCATCTGCTTGACCAGGGGTTATGAATGACTCTGGTTTACCCTGGCGGTCATATGACAAAAACAAAAACCAGCAACAACAAAACAAGTACCCCCTCCCCCCAAAGCAAAAGAAAAACATTGTTAATCATCTCCCTGGGGTATAAGGTGATTGCATTGATAGCATCAATAATTTATCTAGTGATACAGAATTTAAGATGCTGTTGATATGAGGAGTTTCTGTGACTACAGTCTAACTTGAGCTGCAATCCATGAGTTATTTGTACAGATTGATTTCATAATTAATTGAGCCCTGTTTACATTGAGCATGAGGGTTGGTTGGTTGATGTTAGGGGAAAATTCCCTGTATCATTTCTTACAAGATCAGCTCCTTGCCTATCAGATTAACACCTGTCATATTACTGAAGGGGAGCATTGAGGTATTAAATATATGGTGGTTCTGGGTCTCCTTTCATCGGACATCCACTAAACCAGGAGTCCCACCCAAGGTCCAACGAATCCTTGTTCCATCCTTTGCTTCCTCTCCCATCAGGGTATTTCACTTCGAAGTCCAAGGGTACAGGTAGTTTTAAAATAGGGCCCAGCTCATTCATTTGGGTTTCCACATCGAGTCCTTCTGGTGTGGCCCTTGGGGGTTGTCATGTTCCCTGTAAGGCCAGCATCTAAAGTCATCGAAGTGCTTAAGCCCACTGCATGGTTCACGGAGGGTTGGGTAGACACATATTTGAAGTGTCTATCCAGGAACATAGAACCGGCTTTATTGCCCCTTAGGTTTCCTACAACTATTATTTAGCATTCCTCCCTGAGGTGAGGTTGCTCATCCCCATTACCACCATAACCAGCAACAGAAATATCGATGTCATTGGGGAAAAATTATTTTTCCTCAATCTGTTGGCTCTCATTTACTCAGTTGATGAAGTCTTTTGATGTGGATAAGTGATGTGATTTCAGCCCAGTCATCTATTTTGTCTTCTGCTGCATGTATGCTTTCTTTATTATACTTGGCAGTCTACGTGTGCCCTGCAGTAGACCCTTACATTTGTTCCAGTTTTCTCGCTGATGATCTTGGTAGCTCTGGGGGTTATATTTAGGCCTTTCATCCATCGCGAGTTCATTTCTGTGCATGGGGAGAGATGGGTCTTATTTCACTCTTCTGCATATGGAGATCCACTTCGTTCAACACCATTTGTGAAAGATGCTGTTTTTCCCCATTGGGTATTTCTACATCTTTTGTTGAAGATTAGTTGCCTGTAGGCTGATGCAGTTATGTCTGGGTTCTCTTTCTGACCCATTGGCCTACGTATCTCTCACTGCCTCAGTACTAGGCTATGAAGGTGACCTTTACAGCACTTGTACAGTCATCCTCAGCCTCAGAATCTAAGTTATCTGTCCCCCGTTTGTTACTTAGCAAAGAGGCAAAACCAGAATGGAGGGCTTCAGGTTTCCTGGTTAGTATTCTTTCCAACCCACTGTCCCACCATGGAGGAGTCCTGGTGGTGTAGTGGATATTGGTTGGGCTGCTAACTGCAAGGTCAGACGTTTGAAACCACTGGCTGCTCTGCAGGATGGGACTTCCTACTCCTGTAAAAGTTATGGTCTCAGAAACGCCCAGGGGCAGTTCTACCCTGTCCTATACGGTTGCCGTGAGTCGGCATGAACTCAATGGCAGTGAGTTTGCTTTTGCTCCACCACGAGTAAGGTGAGCCTTTGAACCCAAAGCATCTAGTGATACATGCAACCAGATATTGGGGTGGGGTGGGGGTGGGGGGGCGTCATTTCTGAGTTCCGATTATGGAATTGATAATGTCTTGAGAGTAAACATTTGCCTTCCATCCGATCTCTGTGAAAAACATTCGTTTGCAGTTATCTGATAGGAAGTAAGGACATAAAACTTACCAAGGAGAAAATTCTGTGTCACTGATGATACACAGCATGCGTCTGTTTGGAGGGCCAACCAAATTGCCTGGGTAACTGCATATTGTGTACCCACCTTGACATGAATCGCTGAAAGTACCTGGTGATTAGTGTGTCAGCTTAATTCCCCCGCCACCACCCCTTTAACCTGTTAGAATTATTTCATTGTTTTCTACTTGTGACTAGAGCATATGTCAATGGTAGCTTGGCCATCTAAGTGGTAGCTTGGCCATCTAAGCAGAAGTTCAGGGGTTTGAACCCATCAGCCACTCTGTGGAATGAAGATGTAGCTGCTTCCATAAAGACAGTAGCCTTGGAAACCCTACTTTGCCCTACGGGGTCACTCCACGTTGACTCAACAGCGATAGGAAATTACGAGGGGGTACCTCTCCAAAAC
>NW_022105855.1:2352697-2372586 GCF_000313985.2 Echinops telfairi
TATCCCATGTTCCCCCGGAACTGTCAGCCCCGTTGTTTTCTCCTCCAGATTGTTCATCCAGCCTGTCCTATCCAGACAGACCTGGAGCGGAACTTTCTTAGTATGCATTTTTCACGCTAGGCAAGCATCGAGCAACTTGCTCTGAGTTAGCGCACCTGGTGGCATCACGTGGGAAGGTTCTCTCTGGTCACAGTGAATTTTTTCATGAAAGCAGTTTTGCTCAAACCTTGTTTTAAGAGAACAGTGTGCGACTGTGAAATTTTGTTTCCTGCTTGGAAAAATTGCCCCAGAAATTGTTATGATGTTGAACACAGCGTATAGGGGGGCCACTATGGGAAAAACTCAAGTGTACAAGCGTTTTTCTCATTTCAGAAAAGATGAAACGTCGATTGATGTCAAACCTTATTCTAGACGCTTGTTAACTTCCAAGTGGACAAAAATGTCAACTCTTAGTGCGTTTGGAGTTCATTCCACCAGGTCAGATGGTTAATCAAGCTTTCTATTTAGAAGTTCTGAAAAGATTGTGTAACACTGTGTGACAAAAAGGCCTGATTGGTGGCAGCTGGAGGACTGGTTTTGCCACCACGACAATGCACCTGCTCACGCAGCCATTTTAGTGTGTCCGTTTTAGGCAAAAAACAGCATGCCTCTTTTGCCCCGTGCACCTGAGTCACCTGACCTTGCTCTGTGCAACTTATTTTTGTTTCCGTGAATGTAGAGGAACATGAAAAGACAGTGATTTGAAGACATAGAAGAAGTGAAGAAAAAACGAGAGAGGTGCTTTCAGCCATCCAAGCAGCTATGTTTGAAAAATATTTCCACGGGTGGAATCACAAATTTGACCAATGTCAAAAAAGTGTGATAGAGAGTCTTTTGAAGGTGATAAAGTTGTTTTGTAAAAAAAAAAAAAATTAAATACATAGCTTTTGGGGGGAGGGAGGGGATTCCAGGCTTTGGGGGGTACCTCCTCATATACTGTTTTCATTTTTTAACTCAACTGCTGACCACGGGTCAGCAGTTTGCCCCCACTAGCCACTCTACAAGAAAAAATGAGGGTTTCTACTCATGGAAAGATTTAGTCTTGGAACCCCACAGGGGGAGTTTTACCCTGTCTTGTGGGGTCACTAGGAGTTGGAACTGACCCGATGGCAGTGAGATCGGTTTGGCTTTAGTCCTGATTACAGGGTTGTCAATAAGAGAAATTCAGGCCAAAGGGCTGAGAGGATTGCCCAACATTTTCCTTGGCCTTTCTGTCCTGGCTTTTTCTGCTGCAACAAGCTTCGTTTTCCCGAGATGGTAAATGACAAACCGAAACCCTGAAGTCAATTCCAACTCAGAGTGACTCTGCAAGACAGGGGAGAACTGCTCCTTTGGGTTTCCAAGACTTGACATCTTTGTGGGAGCAAAAAGCTTCATCTGTTTTGGCTGGCGGGTTGGAACTAATGACCTGGCTAAAGTTTGAAGCTCAATGCGTAATACACCATGTCACCACAGTGTGGGATCCCAGAAAGCCCAAATGCAACCAGACAAGAACTACGAAACTTAGGAGTGATGGGCTCTTTCATCCTACTTGCTCTTCTTGCTAGCCCGTACCCCTTCAAGTGCTGAGAACTGCATCCCCCTCCAGCATCACCTCTGCCCACAGAGGCTGGGCTGCCGTGTGACACAGGTGGAACAGGATCATTCTGCCTGAGCTACTCAAATCCTCAAGGACCTTGCCTGTGCTCACAATCCCCGAAAAGTCTGGTTCCCCACCCCCGCAAAGGAGAAAGGAAACCCTGACGACTTGCCCATACCTGATCACATAGGCGCATAGGTTTTTCAGGCAGGCTCATGCATATTAAGAGGAGCCCTGCTTCCACAATGTCGAGGTGCTTTGTTGTTTCCCAAAGGGTCCGTGGTTGGAACCCACCACTGGCTCCATGGGAGAAAAGACCAGGCAACCTGCTGCCAGAATAGCTGTGGCCTCGGAAGCCCTGTGGGGCCGTTCTACTCTGTGATGCAGTTACCAAAAGTTGGAATCAACTCAGTGGCATACAACAGCAAACTCTACACAATAAACTTATTTTTGGAAAAAAGAATGAAACTTGAAGGCAAGACTCCTGTCATAAAAATAGACTTTGGACTCTCCCAAGGAGGGGGGGGGATTATATACCTTGCATCTATCAGTTTATTGTGCTTTAGTGGCTTGTGTGTTACCACTGATTTTTCAAAGACCAGCCGGGTGCACTTGGTGGTTTCCAGCGAAGTTTCCAGACTAGGACAAAATGCCTGACAATCTACTTCTGAAAGCTGGTCAACGCAGTCTTATGGATCACAACAGAATCTTGGCCTGTCTAGTGCTAGAAGATGCGCCCTCTCAGTTGGAAGGCCCTCCGGAATTCACAGCAATGGAGTTGAGCAGACCAACGGTCCTGAAGGTGGTGCGGTACACTTTGTGTCTCTTCCATCAACATCATCAGCAATTTCAAACCAAAATGCCTGAAAGACAAGGAAAACGAAGAGGAAGCTCCTGAAGTGGACTTTGTCGAGCACTGTTACACCCTCTTCCCCGCCTTCCCTTACAAACCTTTGGAAATTGTCCCCAGCTGCGTGCACAGAATATCCCCTTACTAGATGTACACTCTTCCCCGGCCCGCCCTTTCCCGCGGCAGAGGAGAGGGACAAGGTACAACTCGGAGTAAAACAAGTATCAGGCTGGAGAGTGTGCACTGAATTGTAAAGTGTTAAGTTATGGGAGGGATTTTTTTTTTGAAAAGAAGCTATCTTCAGAATTTGTGCTCCATAATAAAGTTAATGGAATCCATGTGTCGTCTACTAAAACTTCACAAAAACAAACTAAACACAATACTTTAGCGCCTGCCAGGCTGAAATGTGATCTACTTCTTAATATTCACTCAACCCAGCGTAAAATGCTTTAAAATGGTAATGATTCCGGAGGGCAGCCAGAGCGCAGTGCACGAACCACAGAGCTCCACCCACGGGGTGTATGTTCTAATCCTGGCTTGCTCTGTGCAAGTCACTTAATCCCAAGGTTCCTTCTCCATTTTCTCAACTCTCCAATGGGGGCCTCGGGCCTTTACAAGGTGTTTACGAGATGTACTGAGAAGATTGTAAAGCATTTTACAAATGTTTCCTAACTGATGCTCTTTTTATAATTTGGCATACTAAGATTTTGGTCTTTTAGTACCCTTCCATGGAGTGGAAGTAAATGAAGAAGCTATTGATTCAGAGCCTGCTGTGTAGCAGAGGCGATTGAAAATATTATGGCATGGACCAGGCACACCTCGGTGCTCCAGGTGATATCTTGGCTCTTGGTTACTTTGAAGACATCTTGTGCAACGTTGTTGCCCAGTGCTCTACGCCGTTGTATTTCTTACCTGCCATTTCCATGAACATTGATTAAAGATGCAAGCACGACGAAATCCGTGCCTACTTCAATCTCTGCTCCACTGATCATATTGCTGCTTACTGGTCCAGCTGTGAGGATGCGATCACTCTGAGTAGGAGCCGGCTGGACAGCCCCTAACAGCAATGGGGCACAGGAGTCAGCCACCACCACTCATTTTTCACTGGAGACTCCAAGGAGGCAAGAGAAGGGGAAACTTTCGAGAGGTACAAGTAGAAGACTTCAGTTATGCTTGGATCAGAGACTGTTGATCTGGGAAAGGTAGACCAGGAGTAATTAGGAGTGACGCTTTCTCTGGGATTGATTTGCAGAATGTATGAGAGGGCCTCAAAAAAAGTTGTTTTTTGTTGTCTTTCCATTCTCTTTTTACACTGACTTTTTGACACTCCCTCATATTTTGGCTTCTCTGGTCCTTAGTTGGAAGCCAGGGAAGAGGAGAACAAGCAGTGGAGAACATGGTGATTCTTGTCCAAGTCCTGATCATGTTAGGCCAAGTGCAGAGGCCAAGTGCAGAGGGTGTGGTTTGGTCTCCTGGCTGGTGGCTGCAAAAGTTGTGGGTCAGAGGTTCTACTGTCACGTGTGTGTCTATTCAGTCTCTCAGTGGAATACAAAAGGTGCGATGGATCAGGCTACCCCAAGAGAGCCAGGCATTGGCCTCGTAACCTTGAGTGTGACTTGTACTTCTTACATCTTTTCATCATTTTTAGGATCAGTCAAGGCAGAAGACAGATTGCAGAGCCAACAGATTCTTCCAAATCAACGGGCACACCAGCAGACTGCCAGTCAGGACAACTGGGATCCAGACATGACTCCATCATGTGCACCCAGGGTTCAGGGGTTGGAGACAAGTCCCAGAGCCTCAATTTCCTCACCAGTAGGCTGAGAATACTATCTGTCTAGACCAGTTCATTGTTTGGGGTTGAAGTTAAGTGATTTAGTGTTTGTAGAAAAGGTTTTAAACTCTCACAAGTCAGATATTTCAGGTGGTATTTTGGAAGTGTGATAAGAAAGAATGGGCAGATGCCTTCTAGTTTCCATCTAGTCTTATAAGGAGCCTGGCTCTCAGACTCCCTATCCTTCCCACCTTCACCTCCACTTCCACCAAAGGAGACGCCTTCCCATGTCTCTGCTCTTCCATTTTCCACCTCAGGTAAATGGACCACCAAATGTCTGTGGCCCCTGCAGAGCATTTCCATCCTTGACTTCTATTTCTCATTCATCAATTCATTTATTCAAGAGGTGCTTAGTGAGCATTTACTAGGTGCTAGGCTTTGAGGATTTTGCAGTAAACAAAACAAAAAAACTTTCCAGTAGCTCATATTCAGGGCAGTGGTGGCTGAGTGCTAGAGTACTCATCTATGTGGAAGACCCAGGTTCAGTTCCCAGCCATGTACTTCCAGCACAGCTTTCACCCTTCAGCCAGGGGAGGCTGTATGCTGCTACAATGCTGAATAGCTTTCAGGGTTGGTTCCTGACTAAGGCACACTAGGAAGACAGAACTGGTGATCTAATTCAGCCCATGAAATCGCTGGAGATCATAATGGTTTGATCTCATCCTTGGGTTACCATGAGTTGGCAGCTTATATTCAGGGGTGTAGACACACAATAAACAAGGGGTGAGAAGAGAGAACCGAGGAACTTGAGAGGTTAGAGAGAAGAGGATTTATCTGAGCTGAGACCGTGTTTCCTCCTTACACTACAGAAAAGGAGAAGCTTGGGCCTGGACGGAGGACAAAGTAACAAGAAGGAAAATTCTCCTGCCTGACACGGCTGTTTGAGGAACAGAAAGAGCTGTCATGATGGATGTCCAGGACAGCCTTTTAGACCCTGGTAAAGAAAGGGGCTTTTATTCCAGGTGCCAAGGGAAGCACTGGAGGGTTTTCAGTAGAAATGTGACATGTGCACTTTTAATTTTTAACAACATTATTCAGAGTCCATAAGTGTTTGAAATTCTATTTTGATATAAAATTTCCCTTTTGATCAAGATTGCTCTAGGGGATTATTAAATTAGCATGTTTGTTAATGGTAGCCAGGCACCATCCTGTTTCTTCTGGTCTCGTGTTCATGGAGGCAATTAGCCACACACTCCATATCCTTCTCCTAATTCTGACTTTCCTTTTTCCTCAGTCACTACCGGGGGTCATGCCTGGGATGGTTACTTGAAAGCTTTCAAGACCGTAGGCAGAGTTCAGCAAACTAGGAGGCAGTAAAGAAGCAGTAAGTACATGATTAGGCCAATTAACAGATGTCCCCTGGAACCAAGACTAAGACCTTAAACCTCCAAAGCAGGGAACCAAATCCCACGAAGTGTTTAGTTGTATATAAGCAGTCTCCACGGCTACGTTTTTCAGGGTGGTGGTGGTGGTGGTGGTGGTGGTGTCATTGTTTTAAGTAAATCTATCACAGCCTTTGCCCACTCACCTTTTTATAGGTAGACAGCATATTGACAGCAATTTTACTAACCAGCTGTGCAACCCTACCCTTAATTAATGCAATATTCTCATCACGATTAACCCTCCATTTCCCCCTTCCCTCCAACTCGTGGTAACCATGAATACATTTTGGCCTCTATACATGTAATTTCTACTGCCATCAAATGTTACAGTCTCAGACACCCACAGGGGCAGCTCTACCCTATCTGACAGGGTCACCATGAGTCAGAATTGACTCTGTGACATTGAGTTAGGTGTTTTTTTAAAATACATTTTAAAAAATTAAAATAAATTAAAAGATTACTCAGGTGCAACACCCCAAAAAATGAGTTGTCATGGGGTACGAGAAGGAACATGGCCACGGAGGATCCATGTTCTCACCTCCCATATGAGAGACCCACGTTTGATTCTTGGCCAGTGTACCTTATGTGCAGCCACCTCCCATCTGTCAGGGAGGGGGGGAAATGAGGAGCTGATACCAGGGGCTTAAGTGGAGAGCAAATGTTTGGAGAATGACGAGGGCAATGAATGTACACATGTGCTTTATATAATTGATATATGTATGGATTGTGATAAAAGTAGTATGAGCCCCCTATAAAATGACTAAAAAAAAAAAAAGCTTACAAGTAGTTGAAATACAGCTCAGTCTCTGCTTGTCAGGAGCAAACGAGCAATTCAAAAACAGAAGTCTCAGAGAAGAAACTAGTCTGCAGGGCTAAAGCCCAACAGACGCCTCATCTACCCTTCACCAGAAGAACTAACAGTGCTTCCACAAACTAGGAGCTCAGTAGATAGCCCTGGAAAGAGTGGGAGAAAAATGTAGAACAAAGTTCAAATTCTTGAAGAAAAAAAAAAGCCACACTGAGACCAGAGGATTCCGAGTCATTAAATCTTAAGCTGAAACTGTCCTCTTAGATCACCTTGTAATAAAATAGCAAATAGCACACACACACACACACACACACACACACACACACAGGATATAGTACTTGTAAACACAGTAGCCTGCAAAGGAACTATCTATATGAGACCCAAGGGTCAACATTTGCTTGACACAATGGATGTATGTATGGATTGTGATTAAGAGTTGTACGAGCCCCCAATAAAATTTTTAAAAAGAAAAAAAAAAGGTCAACATTTACTCTAAAACAAAGATGATGCCACAAGGAGGAGGGAAACTAGAGTACTGGAAATGAAACAACCACAATGCAATTAGAGAGAATGTTGACATATAGTGAAAAATGTGACTACTGTCCCTGAACCCTTTGTATCAAAGTTGTTAAATGAAAGCCTAACATACTTTGTAAAATTTCACCAAGAATACAATAACTGTTATTTCAGATTGGGTGAAATATACATAACAATATGTTTGCCATTTCCACCATTTGCATGTACAATTAATGACATTAATGAATCATTGTCCTGTGCAGCCATCATCTTTATCCATTAAAAAAAATTTTTTTTCATCACTCTTAACACAAAGTCTAACCCTTAAGCAATACTTAGCCTGGTAACTGTTAATAAATTTTGGTGTCTGTATATTTACCTATTCTAGATATTTTATATAAGGGGAATCAACATTTGTCCTTTTGTGTCTGATGTATTTTACTCAACATGTTTTAAGATTTATTCATGTAGTAAAATTTCTCTTTCTTACTGAGTTACTTAATCGTATGAATATCCAAACCCATTACCCTCAATTCTGACTCAGATCAACACTGTAGACAGAACAGAACTGCCTCATAGGGTTTCCAAGGTTATATGTCGTTATGGAAGCAGACTCACATTTTTTCCTGCAAAGCATCTGGTGAGTTCAGACTGCTATTCGTTCAGTTAGCCCCACCTGGACTCCTTATATGGATATGCTGTTTTTAGGTGCCATCGAGCGGATTCTGACTCATAGAGACCCCTGTACAAACAACTAAACACTGCTCAGCCCTGAACCATCCTTACAATTGTTACTAAGTTTGAGCCCATCAATACAGTCAGTGTTAATTCATCTCATCCAGCATCTTCCTCTCTTTTGCTACCCTTCCACTTTACCAAGCATGATCACCTCTTCTACAGACTGGCTCTTCCCAAGAACGGGTCCAAAGTATGGGATAAGAAGTCTCACCATCCTCACTTCTCTGGGGCACAAACTTGATTATTCTTTGGCAATCTATGATCCTTTCAATATTCATCATGACTTAAATGCATTGATTTTTCTTCGGTGTTCCTTATCCAGTGTTCGAATTTCACATGCATAGGAGGTCATTGACAATACCGTGGCCTGGGTCAGATGCGCGTTAGCCCTTACGGTGCCATCCTTGCTTTTCAGCCCTTTAAAGAAGTCTTGTGCCTCATATTGCTCCAGTGCACTACATCGATTGATTTCTTGCCTGCTTCTTCCATGGGCGTTGATTGCGGGTCCAAAAAAGGCACAATCCTTGATGGCCTCAGTCTTTTCTCTGTTTATCAAAATGTTACTTGTTGGTCCAGTTGTGGGGAGTTTTGCTTTCTTTACATTAAGTTGTAATCCATATCGTAGGCTATGATCCTTGATCTTCATCAGCAAGTGCTTCAAGTCCTCTTCACTTTCAGCAAACAAGGTTGTGATTCCAGGTTGTTAATAGCCTTCTTCCCATCTTAATGCCACATTTTTCTTCATTGTTTTTTTCTCACATTTTTCTTCATATAGCCTGCCTTCTCAGATTGTTTGCTCAGCATACATACATACCTGTGACGAAAGGACACTGCCCTGATGCACATCTGTCTTGATTTCAAACCATGCAGTGTTCTCTTGTTCTGTTCATACAAGTGCTTCTTGACCTGTGAACAGGTTCCACACAAGCACAATCAAATGTTCTGTAATTCCCATTCTTCTCAACACTGTTCATAGTTTTGTTTTGTTTTTCTTTTAGACATTATTTTAGGTTATGGTTATTAAGGTTTAGCTTACATATAGTTGTTTGAGTTTTAACAAATGCATAATCCTGGACCATCCATGATCATCAAGTTCCACCAGGCCTCTTTTTTGTTTTTAATCAATTTATTGGGGCTCATACAATTCATCACAATACATAGATCAATTGTATAAAACACATCTATACATTTGTTGCCCTCATTATTCCCAAAATTCGCTTGCCTCTTGGGTTCCCGGAATCAGCTTATTTTCCTTCCCCCCCGCTTCCCTTCCTCCTCCCCTCTCCCCCATGCACCCTTAATAATTTATAAATTATTATTGTATCTTATATTACACTGTCCGGCGTCTCCCTTCACCCACCCTTCTGCTGCCTGTCCCCCAGATAGTAGGTTATATGTAGCTCCCTGTGATCCATTCCCCCTTTCTTCACCCCCTTTCCCTCCTGGTATCGCCACTGTCACCCCTTGTCCTGAGAGGTTCATCTGTCCTAGATTCCCTGCGTTTCTGATTCCCATCTGTACTGCTGTGCATCATCTGGTCTAACCAGGTCTGCAAGGCAAAATTGGGGTCCTGGTAGTTGGGGGGAGGAAGCGTTTAAGAACCAGAGGAAGGTTGTGGGTTTCATTATTGCTATACTGTACCCTAAGTGACTCATCTCCCCACTACCCCTCTGGAAGGTATGTCCAATTGTCTAGAGATGGGCATTGGTTCTCCATCATGCGCCACTCTCATTGATGAGGATATGATTCCCCCTCCCCACCTCTCCACCAGGCCTCTTGAAGCACAATTTTAGAGACTTACTAGATGTTTCAGTGTCTTTACAACTCAGTCCAGGAAAAACAAAGAAATAGTAATTTAAGCTACCTAACATGAACCTCACTGGGAAAAAGCCATTCTCAATACAGAGCATGCTAATTTGTGACATGCAGCACAGGATTTTGGGGGTTTTACTAATCCGTCACTACTGCTGGGCTTTGTCACTTTGTTGGCTCGATCACACCACCACAGACTTTAAAGTCATCTTTACCCCTCAGGGAATGAGTCCCAAAGCTGACAAATAGAGAAATTATTTGAGTCCTATCAGAGATTTCCCAAAACTTACAGAACTTGGATTTGCCAGACTGAGGAGATAGCCTTGTAACAATGATTAAACCCTCACAACTTGAAGTACACTCAGCTTTGAAAGTGTTCATTTTTGTCAACAAAAATAAAATATACATTTATTCTCACTTATATTCATTCCTTGCTCGTTTCATCCCATAGAATATTAAAATATTAGAAACACACAGAATCAAGAGTTAATTTAGAAGAAGGCAGGCCAAAAAATGGGGTAAGTAGATAGGGCAAACCATTGGGAGGTTTGACAAGTTCAATTAAGTTGTTGACTGCAAAAATGATAATCTGCTATGTAAAAATCTCCTTCTAATTTTTAAAAGTTGATATTTACTAAAATGAACATTTTCTACTCCTTTCTTGAGAACATCCTTAAACGAAACTGTCTTTTCCCCCATTGGTAAGCTAGTGGGAATGAAGACTGCGGTGATGACCTTCTTGCTTGGTGGTGAGGCGCTCGTGAGTTTACCCACCATTGCTTTTGCACTGTTGGTACAAATGTCAACACCAAGAAAAATGAAAACAGTATCTTAATGTCTTTATGAAAATAGTTGTGACCTCACAGACACCCAGAAAGGCTCACAAGGAACCCAAGGGTGCACAGATTGCTTTTATGACCGCTGATTTAAAGGGTCTTGAAAGCCAAGTTAGGGGTTTTCTACTCCCATAAAGCATTACCCTCTCGGACACTCACAGGGGCAGTTTACCGATTCTGGCAGTTTGACTGGAATTGACTCAATGGCAATGAGTTTGGTTTGGGTCTTTTTTTGGAGGGGGGTGAGGGGGCATGGCGGGCGATGCAAGGGAGGGCAGTTTGAATCAAGCAACCACTCTGCCGGAGAAGGAGCTCACTGTCTACTCTGTAAAGATTGCCGTCTCAAGAGGCCCACAGCGCAGTTCTCTCTGTCTTCTGGGGTCACTGCAAGGTGGAATCTACTCTGGACTCTATTTGATGGTGGTGAGTTTTCGGTTTGAGATAGCGGAATTGTTTTCCAGAAAATGTGTACTGCCACCAGCAGCATGTGAGAGAAACTCTCATACATACCTTTGTCTCATACTGACATTATTTGTATATTTGTTTGGTAAGTTAAAAAATAAGTATCATTTTAATAGGTATTTCTTTATTACAAATGATCTTCACTATTTTCAAGCCTTCTCTTAAATGTCACATTCTCAATAAAAGCTTCCCTCAGCCCCTACTTAACATTGCTGCCCCAGACTTTCCCTAACCTCTTTCTATACCTGATATTTCTCTACGGCACTTGTCACCATCTAATAGATAATATCATATTTTATTTATTTCATTTACTTATCTCGTCCCCCCATCTAAGCTCCAAGAGGGCGGAGATCTGGGTCTTTGTTCACAGCTGACTCATTATCTAGAGTACAGAAAAGTGACTAGTATACGCATAATGAGTGCTCGGTAAATGTTCGTCAGATGAATTAAAGACTATTGAATTTAATTACTTGTTCATCTCCTGGAAATTATCTCTTATGCCAATTGCTCATTTTTTCTGTGGATGTTTTAATGTTTTCATACTTGATTTATGTGTGCTCTTCCTGGACGACATGTCTTAAAATATTTTAACTCAGAACTTGTATGGTGTCTCAAGTAGGGTTAGAGAAGTTGCCTCCCGTTACAGAAGGTTTGTAGAAGGCTGTGGATGACAGCGAGAGCCCAAGCCCAAGATACATTTGTGAGATATAGACAGGAAATATCCCTCTATACATAGTGGAGGGATTTCCCGCTATATATAATGGAGGGATGGCAACAAACTGGTTACAAAACAGAGCACATTGGAGAGATGACTACGAGATCAAAATGATAAACCTGACACGTTGGGCCTGATATGGTTTTCAGCATTTAATGTGATTACTTTCCCCTTCTTCATATTGGGGAGGAGTGTTTTGATTGGCTGCTCTGAGTCATGTGCCTATCCCTGAGGTAGGGAGCCCGAGTACTGATAGCTCACCGAGACGCCCTTCATCTACCCACATAAAAATGATTGGAAGTGTTACCAGAATTAGGGAGAAGGAGGCTAGGTGGGGAAATAGTAGTTTGTACAATTGTGCCTAGTTTGACCAAAAACTTCACACTCTCCTTTAGGGTTGCGATGAGTCAGCATCAACTCAAGGGTAGTGAAAGCCTTAAAACAATCAACTGTTTGAGATCCAGAGGGCAGCCAAGGACAAAGTTCCAAGGGTTAGGAAACAAGGAGAGGTGGAAACTAGACACTTGG
Source organism: Echinops telfairi (assembly GCF_000313985.2). Lineage (NCBI taxonomy): Eukaryota > Metazoa > Chordata > Mammalia > Afrosoricida > Tenrecidae > Echinops > Echinops telfairi. The sequence goes on from NW_022105855.1 coordinate 2,364,797, forward strand.
GGAGAAAATGGGTTAAGTGGTGGTACCTTGAGGGGATTGCAGGGAACAGATGAAGCAACGAGTATGAATTGTGGCATGCAAAATGAATCATGTGTTCTGTAAACCTTCACCTACTGTACACACGATTTGTAAAAAGATGCAGCCTTCCCCTTACCACTGCAGTGCCTCACTCTGGACAACTGGGCTTCTACGTCAGACACCAGTTTGGCATTCCTCTTGTCTGTGGTCACAAATCCCTTCTGAACTTTGGCTTACTTGTTCAGGATTGTGAAATTCTGTCTCAATCTGCACCTCCCATATCTCTAGCGACGAACAAGGCTACTCTGCCAAACAATGAACTATTTGCATTCTCCCTTCCCATCCTCCACCCCTGCCTTCTGCCACAGATCCATTCATTGTCAACTGGACCTGCGCTGCCTAGCTTGCCTACTATGATAGTCTTGGATAAACCCCCTATCTGGGACCTCCTATACATTTACCACCACCACCTACACTACCATGAAATTACTTTTTCTCCTCAAGGGAAAGAGTAGGGATTAACAAACTGGGCGTACTGTCCATTATTCTTAAATAAAGCATGTGTGGTACAGTGAATTATTTAATACAGCTCATCTAGCTCTCATCTTTGTGACTTGCCCACATTGATTGGGTGGGTCTATTACAAAGAAAGTATTTGTGGATGACCAAGGGTTTTGGGCAAGTTGCTGTTAAAACAAATAAGGTGTTTGCCACCAGTGATGCTTAAGGTTCTGTGTTGACTTGGCTGAGCCGTAATTTTTAGTGATTTGGCAGCTATGAAATGATTTAATTTGTCAAGTATACAGTAAGCATTCTCTGCTTGTAAACTGATGTAATTATCCTCCATTTTGTGATGTTCCTCTATGCTATGGTTATGATCCCATTTAGGGGTGAGTTATTGGTTATATTGATGAGCCGGGATTCGGATGGGCTGTGTCTCGATTCTCTCTCTTACTAGTCACCATACTTACCTCAGTCACCACACATCACATCTTTGCTTGCTCAAGTTAGGGGAGTTTCCTTGAAAGTATAGTTTTCATCCAATGTACACGAATGCGTTGGCAAAGTTCTCTCTCTTGCTTTTCCTTTAATCGTCATCTGACCTCCTTTCTTGAAAATGGATATTTTTATGACCTGATTCACATAATCCACAGCCTTTTAAGTCAGCAGCCTATCATCTGACTTGGTGATTGGACTTGTCAGCCCTTGCAACCATGTGAGTCAGGAGAAGCCTCCAGCCTGATGCCTTGGCCAACCATTGAGGACTGGCCAGCCTCCACAGATATGTGAGCCACTTCCTTGATGGTTCATGAGTTCTGTGTCATTGCAGTGAATTTTGGGACCCAGAAATGGGAGATAAGGGAGATTATTGATGGGAGGGGGAGTAATTGATGTTCAAGATGATGGGATGGTACAGCAGTTTGGAAAAACTGGACATTTGGGATATTTTCAACCTGTACCTCATAGAAACTAGGTTTGTACTGGTCCTTCTAAAGGAAATTATTGACTTGGCACCAAAAAATCAGGTTACCACTTTGCCAAAGATAAAATATATGTGTAAAATAGAGATGAAAACTTGGATTGCCTGCAAATGTTCTATTTAATGATTCTTGCTTCCTATGTTTCTAATTAAGAAGAATCATGCCTCTTATTTTCCCAACTAAAGTAAGAGAGTTGTGAGGGGATATCACCATGGTCCTACAATGTATGGTCTGAGGAAAGCAATAAGAAGGGGCTGCCTATCTTCTTTCTCTCGGAACAATCACTCCGACATATTGACTGAGAGAACACACACTCCCACAAGGCTTTCGGTTATTTCTGAATCATCATCCTTGTCACCCATTTTGCCTGCCTACTTAGCCTTCCATCATTGGACTTAAATTATAGGGTGGATTTTCAGCTGAAATGGCATATTAGAATCTCCTTGTGAGCTTTTAAAAGTAAAGTTGCACACCAATGAAACACACAACTTTCCTCTAGTTCTTTGGTGCTTCCTTCACCCCACTATCATGATCTCAATTCTACCTTACAAATTGGATTAGACCAGAACATGCACACTACTACATATAAGAGCCTGCAACACAGGGAATCCAGGAGAGATAAACCCCTCAGGGCCAACAAGGAGAGTGGAGATACCAGGAAGATTAGGGGAGGGTGGGGGGAGAAAGGGAGAATCGTTCACAAGGATCAAACTAGAACCCCCTCCCAGGGAGATGAATAACGGAAAAGTGGGTGAGGGGAGATGGAGGGCTATGTAAGATATGGAAAAAATAATCTATAACTTATCAGGGGTTCGTGAGGGAGGGTGGGCCAGGGAGAAAAGGGGAAGAAATGGGGAGCTGATCTCAGGGGGTCAAGTGAGAAGAGAATGCTTTGAAAATGATGATGGCGGCATATGTGCAAATGTGCTTGACACACTGGATGAATGTATGGATTGTCATTAGAGATGTAAGAACCTCCAATAAAAGTATTTAAAAAAAAAAAAAAAGTAAAGTTGCATTCAGGGCCCATCCTTTGAGATTCTGATTCCACTGGCTGGATGGGGCCAGGAGATCAGTAATTTTTGTGTTTCCCGGGTGGTTCTAGTGTGCCAACGGGCTTGAGCTGCACTGGAGCTGGTCAGGGAAGCTAGGACAATGAGGACCCTGAGACTTCTGCCCTTGCCAGCAGAAATCAGCTCCAGCGCTCAGAGACCTCCTGGGTGTCAGAGCAGGGCTATGCTCAGTAAAGCTGTCAATGGCTGACGTTTGCAAGCAGATCGCCAGGCCTTTCTTCTGAAGCTGCTCTGAGGAGGAAGAGACTCCAACCTCGGACCTTTGGGTAGAAGCTGAGCATATTAACCATTTGTGCCAACTGACCTCTCCTGCACCAACTGAAAAGACTCTCTTCCCCTGGCTTTTGTCAATGTGTCTCACCCTTGAACTGTAGTTTGGCTTATCCTTATGATAAAGCAGATACAGTACTTATGTTGTAAAGTCAGTACAGAACAAAGGAAGACTTGCGATAAAACACTAGCGGAGGTGATGAGTCATTTGTAATAGATGTCTTTTTCTTAGACCCAACGGCAGGATTTGTGCTATTTAAAACGAACTCCAAGGGCCTCTGGTGGTTCAATGGTTAGGCACTCGCCTTGAACCCACCAGCCTTGCTGGCAGAGAAAGACGCGGCAGCCCGCTTCTATAATGCTTACAGCCTTTCCCAGACAGAAAACCCTTGGAGACAGTGACGCTCCAGCCAGGATCCCCCTCTCAGCCCATGAACGGAAGCCCATGTCTACTGGGGCCAGCTCAGCCTGGCTGCCCATTGGGGGCCTCCCAGATGCATAACTCTCAGCTCCCACAGTTGATTATGCCGCTGCCTGGCTCTAGCAGCCTTGGCATCAGTGCAGGACCAGCAGCCCCTGATCCTGTGGCCCATTGCACGCCTTGCTCTCAAGTCCGCTCCAGCTCAGACATACCCTTTAGGTCAGCGCAGAGAGTGTCCAAGGCTGCAGTAGTTTTGTGTTCACTGAAGACTACATTTAATCTGAACAATGGAGGGGTTAGGTGTGGGTAAAACCTGCCGGCCCGCCCTTTGTCCTATTCAAAGTCTAATTTCAAATCCATATCTTAGTAGGGAGGAGAATGCGTGCAGCTAGCTTGCCATATGGAGTGTTGGACACACAGAACTCCACATGTGCGTTCTATCTTTTCCTGCACAGAAAAATTTGGACATTACCTATAAATAGAGTAGGGAAACATTAATTAAAAAAACAAACCAAAAAAACCCTCGACCTGTAATATCAATTAGGAGCTCTGGTGGTGTCAGCAGTTTGAAACCACCAGCAGGTCCTCGGGAGAAAGGCTGGGCTTTCTACTCCAGCAAACAGTTACAGTCTCGCACGCTCACCAGGGCTCACCATGAGTCAGGATGCATTGTGCTTGAGTGACAGAATGACTAGCCAAATGGGGTTTCCCCCCCTTTTTTTGCTGCTCAAATTATGATCCAGCAACATAAAGATCACTTGAAAGTTTGGTAAAAGCAGAATTGCTGGTCTACCTCAGACCTACTAAATTATAAAGTACATTTTAACAAGATCCCTAGGCTACCCATATGCACATTAAAGTTTGAGAAGCATTAGCTCAGACTATATAAATAGGGCTTATTATTTTATAGAGCAAGAAGTCTGGAGATAGGTCATTCTGGAGTTGGCTGATTCAGTGGCAAAACAATGTTGTTGACAACCCAGGTGCTTTTCTGGTTTGGCATCCTCAGGCACTACCGGCTTTTGTCTTCAAACTTCCCCCTCATTGTAACACAAGGACTGCGACAACTCCAAGCATTAGGTCCTTACCCAAACTTTATTTAAAGTCAAGAAAGGCCATCTCTCATTTTGTCTTGTATAGCAAGAGTATTTTTACAGCACGTGGTATTTTATATAGCAAGAGTTGTGTCTCCAGACTTCATGCTATATAAAATAATAAGCCCCTTATTGATAGAGTCTGAGCTAATGCTTCTCAAACTTTAATCTGAACAGGGAAAAAAATCCCCCAGGAAGCTCTCCCCTCCAACCCCCTCCAATCGACTTCTCCTTATGCCTTATTGGCCAGAATAGTCACAGACCTGTTCTCAACCTAATGATTGGCAGCGAGGAAAGGGACTACTATGATGAACTTAAATCAATTATGGTTCATCTTCTGTTGGCAATAAAGAGCCTATCTTCCCTGGGCATGTTGCCAATGGGTACCTGAACCAAACGGAGCTTTTAGCAAGACAGTATTGACCTGGGTTGAGTACGTAACCCGCACAGTATGTTACAGGGAAGAAAGCAACATTAGTCAAGAGAAGAACATGAGTTACCGAAGGGGTAAGGCATGCAGATGGTGTTCTAAACCTGGAGCTTTTCTGTACAAATCCTGAGAAAAGAGGCGTCGAAAATAGAAAATCTATATTATGTAGTAAAGTTCAAAGAACAGTGAATTGACACCAACTGGTAATCATATAGCTAGTAGATCTTTACGAATAGTTGAGCGGAGGACATGGAAAGTGATTACCGGCTGTTAAAGAGAAAATGGATGGAAAGGAGAGGAAAGCGGTTGATAAAATGGTTTAAGAAATGGTGAAAGAGTAGCTCAGTCAAGGGAAAGTGCTTTGCTCCTCCACTCTGTCCCACCTCCTAATATAGCACAGTCTTACAATGTCCACAGGCAAATGAGCCAGTGAGAAAACGTGAGGCACATTGCTAGGAAGGAAAGGGGTGTCACAAGGAATCTGGGTTCCCTCTGGAAAAGGAAAGACAGGATCATCTGTAGAGGAGGCGTCAATTGTGCACTAGGGCAGTGATGCACTAAGTGTGCCTCCCAGACCAGCAGCAGCAGCAGCACCTGGATACCTGTTAGAAATGCAAATTCTCGGGCCACACCCCAGACGTACTGAATTGGAATCTGTGTGTTTTAACAAGCCTCCAGGTGATTCTGAAGCACACACCATTTGAGAAGCACTGTGCCAGGGAATTGTTTATGTAGTACCTACCTTTTATGCGTGCCTGTGCAGCTGAACTATTTTAAGTTAATTTCTGTCAGGAAATGTTTTCCACTTTGTTCTTTGTTGCTCATTTCAGACAGCTACACCTGTGGGGATCAGGCAGCCTCACACGCTGAGGCCCCCTGAGCGTTGATATAGAACTCAAGCCTAGGTGGTCTCTAGTGTAGCATGTTCCTGTTTTTGCTGAACCAGTTACCTGCATTTCCGTTTGCCTTACCCAAGTCCTTCCTGAATTCATAGACAGTGGCCACTGACCATGTTATTTTTCTAAGTCCAATTGGTGGCTCTCCATTGTTAAAATAGAAAAGTCTGTACCCTATTATGTGGAAGGCAAAGACTTATATGACCTTACTTCTTCCCATTTCTTTTCTTTTTTAAATGGTTTTATTGACATACAACTCACACAATTCAATGGTTCAAGTACATCAATGGAATTGTACAATCAGCACACCAATCAATTTTGGAACATTTTCTTTATTCTTGTGTCCAGTGTTATTAGTACCTGCTGTTCCCCCAACCTCCCCTATCATAACTCCAATAGACTATTAATCCAGTGATTGTCTCTATAGGCTCACCTGTTTTGGTTTTTATACAAAGAAAATCACACAAAAACAAACGGGGGTGGGGAGGGGGGAAAAACAACAACAACAACAATAATAAAATAAAATAAACCTAATTTCAAAAGGAAGCAAAAGGTCATAAAAACTAGAACAAGTTCAAAATGGTCACAGGAAAAACAAATCATAAGATGTTAAATTTGCTCTAACTGTAGCGTCCTAAGTTGACCTGCCAAAATGTTTCACTACTCACTTGACCCAGAAAACCCTACAAAATCCTGCAAAGCAAGAGGGTCGAACCTACGGGTCCACTTCAAGAACACCCATGAAACTGCCCAAGCCCTCAAAGGCATGCATATCCAGAAAGCCACCAAATACTTGAAGGACTTCACTCTGCAGAAGCAGTGTGCGCCCTTCTGACATTACAATGGTGGTGTTGGTAGGTGTGCCCAGGCCAAACAGTGGGGTTGGACCCAGGGTCGGTGGCCCAAAAAGAGTGCTGAATTTTTGCTTCACATGCTTACAAATGCTGAACTGAAGGGTTTAGATGTGGATTCTCTGGTCATTGAGCACATCCAGGTGAACAAAGCCCCCAACTCCACTGCCGGACTTACAGAGCTCATGGTCGGATCAACCCAGACATGAGTGCCCCCTGCCACACTGACATGATCCTGACTGAGAAGGAACAGATCTTTCCCAAACCAGAAGAGGAGGTTGCACAGAAGAAAAAGATTTCCCAGAAGAAATTGAAGAAGCAAAAACTCATGGCTCGGGAATAAATTAAGCTTAAAATAATAAAAGTTTTTTTTTTAAGATGCTAAATTTAAACCTAACTCTATCTGCAGTAATGGGGAAACCTGGTGGCAAGTGGTTATATGATGGGCTGTGAATGGCAAGGTCATCAGTCTGAAACATCAGCAGCTCCATGGGAGAAAGATGAGGCTTTCTACTCCCATAGACTTACAGTCTTAGAAACCACAGAGGCAGCTCTGCCCTGCCCTATAGGGTTTCTATAAATCAAGATTGGCTTGGTGGCAGTGGGTGAGTAATTAGCTGCGGTAATCCACTTTTCAATGCACTCACTCTGCCTGTGGACAAGACTGTTCACATCCCTCTTCAAGGATCTTAGGGATTTCAAATGAAGCTTAACCTATATGGAGATTTTGCAAATGGATTTTAGGCTTTCACAGTTATCCATATGCTTCTGCAACCTGAGTGACCAGAATTTACTCTAGTACAATTCCTTCCTCTGATCTTGGGTTTTTCCATACACAATCCTTAGATCACACAGGCTGGTATGCTTCTTCCTTGTGGACTTAGCTGGCACCTCGCTTCGATGACAGCTTGTTTAAGACTAGATGGAATTCTTTCTGATAAACTGGCACTGGCACCATCTAATTTCTTCACCATACTTTGCTATAGCACCCATGTCTTCAATGATCACCTGATGAGGGCAAGTATTGAATAGGGCTATATCATAAGAATGAATTTTTCTTAGACTAGGTCTTCTGATTAAGTGTGAGCTCAAAACCCATTCATACATCTAATGTTCATATATACATATATTCACTTTAGAGGTCACATTATCAGGTTCTTGAAAATAATATAAGTATATGCATGTTGTCTCCGCAGGCCTGTCTGGATAGGACAGGCTGGATGAACAATCTGGAGGAGAAAACAACGGGACTGACA
>NW_022105855.1:2375158-2381357 GCF_000313985.2 Echinops telfairi
ACACAGGGGACATTTGGTAACTCTAAAAATAATCTCCTTAATATAGCCAATGGTATAGAATTTAACATACTGTACTAGTGTGAAAATGAATATGCACAAATATCAGAAAGTTATTAGACTTAAATTCTTGGAATATTCAATTATACAAGCTAAAAGCGTAAGTGACTGAGCACTGCTTAAGAAAACAATGATAATTAGACACAAGGCAATCTCAATAACTTTCGGTCATGAAGGCAAAATATGCCTCCAGTGCTAACATGTGGCACACAAAACAAAGAAAATATGGAAATGGCAAATGTATGTTGGTCCAAGATTGGCAACTCTTGGCTTCTGCCCATTTCTTAAGCCTTCTATTTTGTTAGCCTGAGGGGAACCTCAGGTCTGTGGAAGGAAATTGAGAAACATTATTATACAGATTTTTAATCCCATTTGATCTATTCAAACACATTAATTACATGCTTACAATATACCATGATAGGCCCCTGGATGACCAAGTCTTTCTTTCCAGGTGCCTCTGGGTAGACTTGTAGTTTGCATTTAACTAACTTAAAAGTTTGCCATTTCCAACCCACTCAGGAATCTTCTGGAAGAAAGATGGTCTGCTTCCATATAGAGTATAGCCAAGATAATCCTATAGAGAAAGAAGGATATAAAAGACTCAAAGAAGAAATTAGTCTATAGATTGAATAGTTAACACGAGAACTTGATGATACACAGTTGCCAATATCAACCATCCTGACTGGACACAATAGATGGTCCTGAATAGAATGGGTGAAAAATATGGAACAAAACTCAAATTCCTTTAAAAGGCCTGACTCACAGAGTTGGCAGAAACTAGAAGAACCTCTAAGACTATCACTTTAAGATTCTTTTTAAATTAGGAACTGAAGCCACTTCTGGAAGTCACCTTTCAGCCAAATAATAATAATATAATAAACGCATATAATGACATCACTCATCCTGTACATAAGTGCCTATAAGAGGCCAAGTGGCCTAAATTTACCCTAAAGTAAAGATGGGGGTGGGGGTGGGCAGGGAAACAAAATTAATGGAAACAGATCATCCAGAATGGAAATAAAAATGTTGAAACATTATGAAAAATGAAACCAGTTTCACTGAACAATGTGTACAGAAATTGACAAATAGGAACCCAATTTGCAGTGTGAAAATCCACCAGAAACACAATGCAAGATGATAAAGTGAAATATCAAGTCAACCGATGTCTCTGATTTAAAATGAGACAATTTGGGAAAGAGAAAAGGAAAAGCTAACAAAGTCTGGAGCCGTTCTACTCTGTAACACCCGGGGCCTCATGAGTCAGACTTGAACTGACAGCAACAGAAAGAGGCCTGGAGGTCCTGGGTGGTGCAGAGTGGATCAGTTGCCAACTGCAAGGTTGGAAGTTTGAGTTCACCTTGGAAGAGGGCCTGGTGATGAACTCCCCCAAACCCAGCCATTCGACACTCTATGGCACACAGCATTACTCGATACACGTGGGTGGCCATGAATCAGAACCAACTCGATGGCAACTGGTTTGGTTTTTTTGGTTACTATCTGCCAAGGCTCTAGTAGAGACTGAGATTAAAAAAAAAATGCTTTACAAAGAGCATAAAATATCCTGGAGGAGAGAGTCAAATTCGAATGACGTGAATACAGTGAAGACAAATATGATGACATAGAGCTGTCTGGTGAAGAAATGAGTACCTGCACTTCAGACCATATTGTCGATGTTGTGTTTGGTACCATCAAGTGGGCCCCAGCCAATCGCAACCTGATGTACAACAGAATGAACCCTGGCCAGTCTCGGGCCATCCTCCAATTGGTATGTTTGAACGCACTGTTGCAGCCACTTGGTCAATCAATCTTGGTGAGGGGCTTCCTCATTTTCACTGCTTCTCTGCTTTACTGTGCATGATGTTCTTCTCCAGGCAGGGATTTCTCCTGACCACGTATCCAAAAGATGGGAAACAAAACCTTGCCATCCTCACTTCTAAGGAGCGTCCTGGCTATATTGTCTCCAAGGCAGATTTGGTTATTCTGCTGGCAGTCCATGGTACTTTCAACAGTCTTCTCCAACACCATCATTCAATTGTACCCATGCTTCTTTTTTAAAAAAATCATTTTATTAGGGGCTCATACAACTCTTATCACAATCCATACACACATCAATTGTGTAAAGCACATTTGTACATTCATGGCCCTCATCATTCTCAAAACATTTCCTCTCCACTTAAGCCCCTGGCATTAGGTCCTCATTTTCCCCCTCCCTCCCCGCTCCCCCCTCCCTCATGAGCCCTTGATAATTTATAAATTGTTATTTTGTCATATCTTGCCCCTGTCCGACGTCTATGGTCTTCCTTGGTCACTGTCCAGCCTTATTTTCAAGAAGGCTATTGAAAATAGCATTGGCTTGGGTCAAATGCACCTGAGCTCTCAAAGTGACATCACTCTTTAACACTTTAAATAGGTCTTGCGCAACAGGTTTACCCAATGCCATTTGATTTTTTAAAACAGTTTTATTGGCACTTCATCCACATGTCATACAATTCAATAGTTCAATCATATCAAGAAGAGTTGTAGAATCATTACCACAATCCATTCTAGAACATTTTCTTCTTGCCTGTGCTCATTGATATTCGTGTAATTATTTTGTGGCAACAATATACACAACATAACATTCTCCAATCCAACTACTTGTACATGTACAGTTCAGTGCCATTGATTATATTCTCCATGCTGTATAACCATTATTGATATCCCTCTCCAAATTGTTCCATGACCATTAAAATAAACTCAACCCCCCGAAGCAAAAACTCCTCTTCCTCCTCCCATGGTAACCATAGGTCCTTGTTTGAGTTTTTGACTGCTTCTCCCGTCAGGGTTCATTGTGGATCCAAATGACATCTTTTACCACTCATCTTTTCTCATGATGTCTATTGTTTAGTGGGGTGGATTTTTTCTTCCTTTCCATAGCATTGTCATTCATACAGAAGACTGTAGTCTTGGAGTAGCATCAGTAAGCACTTCAAGGCCTCTCGAATTCAACAAGCAAGGTCATGTCATCTTCATATCACAGGGTGTAAACGAGCCTTCCTCTAGTCCGGATGCCACCTTCTTCTTCAAATAGTCGAGCTCCTCAGAGTACTTGCTCAGCATACAGATGAAATAAATATGGTGAAAGGATGCAACCATGACACACACATGTCCTGATTTTTTACCATGCCATATCCCCTTGTTCTGTTCAAACCAGGGCCTCTTGAGCTATGTACATGGTTTGAATGGGCACGATTACGTTTTCTGGAATTCCCATTCTTTGCAATGCTCTCCACAGTTTGTTATATTCCATTCTATTTCAGAGTACAATCTTGAAGAAACAGTAGTAGTCGCTGAGAAAAGGTAGCCATATAAGAAAGAATGGCAGAAGCAAAGACAGGGAGATTGAAACAGGAAACAATGGAAAACAAACATTCTCGAAGTAGGGATTGGAGAGTGGTATTAGGCAGCTGGAGGGGGAAATACAGTGTGGCCACTGTCCGGATTCTGTCAGAATGGTCTCACTTTTAGCACTGAAAGTCCCCTATCCCTCGGTCCTGGGCGAACCAGGATGATCAGTCATAGTAGAATGCAGAAGGTTGTATATGCCATGAAAAGAAATATGAACTCTATTTATCAGGAACTTGAGCCTCTGAAGGTGACAGAGTGTTTTTGGAAATATTTCATCAAGCTACATTGACAAGTTCAAGAAGCTCAATTCTTCAGTGGTTAAACACTCAATGGATAACTGGAAGTTTGTCAGATGTTCAAATCCACTAGTCTCCTCAGGAGAAAGATTTAGCAGTCTGCTTCTATACATATTTACAGCCTTGGACACCCTGTGGGACAGTTCTGCCTTGCCTTATCGGGTCCCCGTGAGTTGGAACTGACTCGATATTGATGGGCGTTAGCAAGCAGAAGGAATGAAGTGGGCCAACCCTACACAAGAGAAAGCAAAGTCAAACACCCTGCTTTTCCTGCCTCCCCATGTGGGCAAATAAAATGAAAAAGAAACATTTTTAAAAGGGAGGACAGAAAGACAGCGAGAGAAGGAGAGAGGAGGAGGCTAGGTCTGGAGCGCTGTTGTCGTTTTTTTTCCACTTACTCACACAAGCTGTGTGAAGCTTCAGCTTCCACATCTGTGAAATGGGATAATACCTACCTCTTGGGTTTGTTTTGATGATCAAACAACAGAGTGCATATGAAAAAGCTTGGTAACCTATAAAGCGCTATATGAGTGTTCCTAATAAGACCACTGTCACACACTATGGATATATTTAACCACATCAATCTCAGAAGTGTAATTTTGGTTATAATTGCATCATATTGTTGCCTGCTTTTCAACAGTGCTACATTGTCATTAACAATTCTTACATGTCAGCTGTCTTGACTGAGTTTGAGAGTCGCCAGGGGTGGGGTCGGGGGTAAAGGTGCAGTTGGAATATCTAAGGAAGACGTAGGCCAGATTTCTGTTCTTCTTTCTCTACATAAACATTTAAAACCAGCTTAAGAGGGGGCTAAGGAGAACAAGATGGAGAAATGGGGATGGGGCAAAAAAGGAACGACAGAGATTTGTTCTGGACCCCAAAATATGGTTCTATGGGTTTCTCTCCAACAAGATCACGCCCTGCTTACAGCCTTTTAATGCTTGCCTTTTGTCTGTAGGGCAAAACGCACACTTCTTGATCTGTGTTTGGGGCCCTACTTACCTCTCCAGGTTCTCTTTAGTTCCCTCCGCTTATACGCCTCTCCACAGTGGACTGTGTTCTGTTCTCATCCAATTCTTCTTGCCCATGCCGTCCCTTTGCCTGGTCTGCCCCTTTGCATGACCTACACACACCTCTCTGAGCTCAGGTGCTGCCTCCAATGTGAAGTCTACTTTGACTGTCCTGGAAAGTCGGATATCAGTGACTGCGTAGCACCTCGGGCCTTTCCTTGTACACAGGAGTGCACGCCACGCCTCAATACCACGTTGCAGTCAAGAGCGCTGGGTTTCCCGTCGCACTCTGGTTTGTATGCTTCTTTGGGCATAAGAGAAAGCATTTGAGTGGATTAGGAGGAGCACAGATTTGAGGGTCAGAAGGCCTGGGAAAGTTACCTAAATGCTTTGAACTCTCAGAATCCACATATGTAAAATCCATACTTCATAGGGAAGCAGCAAGTATAACATATATATATGTGTATGTATATATATATATATATAAGCACTGAACAAAGACAGCAGTTGATGTAAGACATGAAAAAAATAATAATTTATAAATTATCAAGGGTTCATGAGGGAGGGAGGGGGGAGGGAAAATGAGCTGATACCAAGGGCTCAAGTAGAAAAAAATGTTTTGAAAAGGATGATGGCAACATATATACAAATGTACTTGACACAATGGATGGATGGATGATGATAAGTGCTATGAGGGCTCCCAATAAAACGATTAAAAATAAAAGCACTGAGAACAGCACCTGATCCATACTTAGTGGGTTGTTAGGTGCCATCTAGCTGGTTCCCATGCATGGTGACCCTATGGACAAGCCAATGAAACACTGCCTGGTCCGGCACCACCCTCACAAAGGTTATTGTGAGCCCACTGTTGCAGCCACCGCGTCAATCCGTCTCGTTGAGAGCTCTTGTCGCTAATGTCATCGCTTTCTATTTTGGGTGACAAGAATAAGGCCATTCCTCCCTCAAAGAAAGGAGCTCCTTGGATGACACAATGGTAAAGCGCTGGATGCCTAACCCACTTGTTGATGTGTGGGAGAAAGACGTGGCAGTGTGTTTCTCTACAGGTTACAGTCTTGGAGACTGTCCTATCCCTGCCATATAGGGTCACTGGGAGCTGGCATTGACGTGACGGCAATGCGGTGGTGGGGGAGGTCCCCCCCTCAAAAACAAAAAGGACACGGCTTACATGGAATAAACTGAAGAACTTACATATGAAAACAAAAACAAAAAGCTAGTGGCCATGGCGTCAACTCAGATTCAAGGTGACGCCATGCGTGCTGGCCGGCACAGCACCGTGCTCGCTATGCTTTTCCATCCCAGGATCTTCCGGATTGTGATGGCTGGGTTGGCTTCTAAGGTACTTCTGGGTGTATGGAGGACTTTTTTAAAAAAAATCATTTTATTAGGGGCTCATACAACTCTTATCACAATCCATACATACATCAATTG
>NW_022105855.1:2382813-2388458 GCF_000313985.2 Echinops telfairi
GTCCCGTTGTTTTCTCCTCCAGATTGTTCATCCAGCCTATCCTATCCAGACAGACCTGCGGAGACAACAACAGGCACAAAAACAAGACAGAGCAAAACCAAGCAACAATGTTCAACAAAACAGCAACAACATCAAGCCACTGACAAAGAACAAATAAAAATACACCAAGAAAGAAAAGCTTGTAGTTAGTTCAAGGATCGCTGGCCTTTAGGAGTGTTTTCCAGTCCAGTCTGTTGGGGCACCAAGCCCTGGCCCCAAAGTCTACCTTTAGCATTCACTGGGGACCATGCTGCTCCATTCCCTTGCTGTTCCGCTGCACTCCCCCAGTGCTTTGTGGAGGACCTTTTGATTAGTCGTCCAGTGCTTAACTATTTGTGCCACCCAAAAGCCCACGATGAATCAGTTTCTTGCTCTTTTACTTCTTGTCTTTTGTATTAAAAGTCTTTATTTATAGTTATTTCCGCTGCTGAAAACTCTTAGCTCCCCAGGGAAGAGACAGAGGTTTGCTCTATCTTTGCATCCTCAGAGACCCTCAAGAAATGCTGGCTGAATTGAGGACTAAAAATATACTAGTGGAAAACCTCTAGAGCCAAAAACAAATAAATAATCTCAGCAATATCCTTAAAGGCCACACAATTAGACTGTTAATCCTTAAAAATCTGTTTGGATACATCTCTTTATGGGTCATGGTTTATTATTGGATTTTTTAATCTGATATTGTGTGTGTTTTTGTGTTTTCTTCTCCCTAATCTACTTTCATTTGTGTTTATTTAGGACAGGGTCTCTCAACTATTGATGTTTTGGGTAAAATAGTTTCCTGTTGTGGGGACAGCCCTGCATGCTGCACTGAAGGATGTTTGTAGCAGGCTTGACTTCTACCCACTAGATACCAATATCCTCCCCACATGCAGCTTTGACAGTCTGAAATGTCTCTCAACATTCCTGCCCCTGACTGAATGGATTCCTGTGTTTGAGAAGGAAGTATTTCTTCTTCCTGGCTGCAATATTCACCCTCACCTTCACTCCTAGAAGTGAGTCACACCAAATCCTGCGCTGCTGAATCGATTTCAACTCCAAGTGACCCTCTATAGGACAGAGTTGAACTGCCCCAGAGGGTTTCCAGGCCTGTCAGCCTTTACAGAAGCTGACTCACATCTTTCTCTCCGAAAGTGGCTGGTGGGTTCAAATCAATGAGCTACGGTTAGCAGCTGAGCTCTTTTACCACCGGGCCACCAGGTGGGCTGGGAGCGTGTTTTATTTACCTGGACATTAGCCCCCAAGCAGCAATCACATGTTGCTTTTATTGTATTTTGTAGGGACAATGAAATAGTTAATGCTTTTGCCATCCAGGTTAAGGTTTGACAGAAAAAACCAAATTATATATATATATATATATACCAAATATATTCATGAATGTGGTAGAGTGTACAGAGAGCAAAGTTATGAAAACTTTTTAGACCTAACCAAACACCTTGAGGAAATGAGTCATGCCCTTAGGTAAGGTGACCAGATTTTAACATTGGTAAAGTGGGACAAAAGCGGGACACCATTGATAAAACTCATATCCTGGCGAAATAGCCACATGGCAGCCGAAAACCGTATACCCTAGCTTGTCGTGCATTCTTTCCAAAAATCGGGACTTTTTTAAAACACCGCAGGATGCAGGAAAAATTGTTAAAAATTGGAACTGTTACGTCAAAAGCGGGATGTCTGGTCACCTTACCTTGAGGGCTCACATAGTCTCAGGAAACACCAAGGTCAAATGGCGTAACACAGTTCACAAAAAACTATTTGGCATTCTACTTTGGTGAGTACCAACTGGGACCCTACAAGCAAGTGAATGGCCATTTAATGTGCAACTATTGATCGCTCCCTGCTTGGAGCAAAGACAATTGAAGACACATGGAGGTGGTTAATCCAATGAACCACACAAACATCAGTCTCTGAGACCCGAGGCCAGAAGAACTAGATGGTGCCCAGCTGCCACTGCTAACTGCTCTGAAAGGGATCAAAAGAGAAGGTCCTGCATAGAGTGAGAGGAAAAATGAGGAACAAAACTCAAAATCATAAAAACGTCCCGGCTCACTGGTGGGACAGAGGCTAGTGGACCCTCACGGCTATGGCCCTTAGTCACCTTTCAAGTATGGAAATGAACTCAGCCCCTAGCTCAGTTTTCAGCCAAGTAACAGATCATCCAATAAAGGGAACAATAACACTGGGGAGGTCTGCACACCTTTGAATAATGAACCATTTCAGATCAAAACGGTGGCACTTAATACAAATGAAAACAGAAAACCTAGGGAGGAAATGTGACCAGTGATGTTGCACTGTGGGGATTACGAGCAGTGGTATGAAACAAACTATGTATAAACTGATCTGCTCAGTAAACCTTCACCCAATTCACGATGAAAAGTTTTAAAAACTAAACAGAAAAAGAAAATGAAAAAATAAAGCCACTTGTGTGATATTCTGGGCGTGTGAAGTGGGTGAGGGACTTGATCCTGGACAAACAGCATAAAAATGTCTCAACATCAGAAAACCTTTCTATAACAGAAAAGAAAAATGTACATACTGCAAACACACATGTATGCTAAAAACACATTATTATTGAATAAGTTTTTGATTCTAAGACACAACTCACAATCTCTCTTTACTAATGTTGTGATTTTACATCTATTCAAGCTGGGAAATTTGTTATCAGATGACTCATGTATGTGGGGAAATCCAGTTGATTTGTGCCAAAGATGAAAGGAGATGATTATGTATTTAGATGTTGAGATTCCATTCAGACTTACAACTCAACTTCAGTGATCTTGGATGGGGAGAAAAAAAGTGTAACTCGCTGAGTTAAAAAATGTTAAAGAGCCCTCTGGATTTAAATGATAAAAACCTTATTTTTATAGCACATTTATCTTTCAAATGACAGAATTACTTTAATTTCTTTTTCTATTTCTAAACCCTCATGAAGTTAAAAATAACCAGAAACCTCCAGTACAGTGCAAAGAACACTTGGTCCTTAACCATTCTGATCGCTGTGCTAGTTGCGGCTCTGGTGCTCATCACCCCCAAATACTTGTTAGTGCTATTTCCTACAAGCAAGGGTCTTCTCTTACATAATCACAATGCAGGAAATAACCACTGATACAGGACGACTGTCCAACCCTCAGACCTGGTCACGTTTTTCCATTTGTTCAGTGAAATGTTTTCTGGCACCAGGATCCAGCTCAGAGTCACATGTTGCATTGTGTTGTCACCTCTCTCTGGTTTTTTTCAACGTGGGACCATTCTTTAGTTTTTCCTTCACCTTCATGATTTTGACACTTTGGGAGATGACAGGTCAGTTATTTTGTAACTTGTAGCTCCTTACTCAGTTTAAGTTTGTCTGGTGTCTCCTTTTGAAGAGGTTCTGGTAACACATCTTACCATAGATGTAAGTGCAGATGCTTTCTGCTTACGGCCTCTCAAGCGGCATGTGACTTCCTTTTGTCCTATGGCTAGCGATGTTCACTTTGATCCCTTGGGTAAGGTGGTATCTGCTTGGGTCTCCATTGGAAATGTATTCTTTCTTTCCTTGGAACCATATATATATCTCATTCTTTTTTTTTTCTTGGTATTTTGGCTTAATAAATATTTCTATGATTCTGCAGCAATACTTTTTACTGACTGCCATATATCCACATACTTAGATACTATATTGTAATCTATAAAAGTCCCCTTTGTGATTTTTAAAAGTTTTATTAGCACTTCGTCCACATGTCACGTAATTCAATAATTCAATCATATCAAGATGTGCAACTATCATCATGTTCAATTCTAGAACATTGTCCTCTTCCTTGTACTCATTGTTATTCATGTAACATTTTTTTCTAACTGTGCTCAAAATACACACACAAAACATTCTCCAATTCCACAACCTCTACCTGAGTAATTCAGTGCCATTGATTGTACTCTTCATGTTGTTCAGCCATTATTGATATCCTTCTCCAAATTATCCCACCACCCTTGACACAGACTCAATGCCTCCTAAGCACCAACTGTTTTCCCCTCACCCATGGAAAACATTGTCACATTCGCCTCTTTTGTAGTTTTATTGATACAGTATTCACATATCATACACGTCCATGGGTAAGGAGCTTATAAAATTAGTTGTATATACTAATGACAATCAGTTCTGGTGCTCCTTCCCCACTCCGACATTCATTGCTCACTCCCCAAATCCCCTCACTCTCCCCATCTTTCACCTCCCCCACCCCTGATCCATATCCCCATAAACCATTGCATCAGTTATTATCTCCAGGCATCCACTCTTTCTGTGCTTCACATACTGGGAAAACCAACAGAAACAATAAAAAACAAAAAAGAAATGGCAAAAGAAAATAATAAAAATAACATAAAGACAAAAATACAAATAAAGAGTAAGAAAGAAAAGATCACCAGCAATCTTTAAAAAGCTGGGGAAGACATTTTTGTCACGGAACAAGCAAGAAATACTTGCGCCTAGAACAGATGCAGGCTGGGTCAATTGGGAGGTTGACAAACCAAGTATCAAATTATACCATGCTTGATCCACCAATATTAAGTTGACAGTCATCTCTGTCTGACAGTAAAGCTGTTGCAGTAAAGCCTGTGGCCAGTGGGGCTCTGCCAGAGGCTTAATCTGAGTAGAGACTCTGCAGATGGATTTTGGGCTCCCACTGTCCTCCATAGCTTTCTACAAATTGGGTATTCACAATTTAAGCTCCAATACTTTCCTCTTCATCCTATGTGGATTTTGTTATCATCACCTTTGGGTCACAGAGGCTGATGTGTTTCTTGCATGTGGACTTAATTGATGCTTCACTTAGATGGCTGCTTGTTTGAATACAAGCCTTTAAGACCCCAGACACTATTCCAAGTGATAGTCGGGCACCATCTGCTTTCCTCACTACACGTTGCTGTAGCACTTTTATCTTCCGTGATCATTTCATGAAGGTGAGTATCGAGCAGGGGTCTGTTATAAGAACTAACTGTTCTTGAAATAGCCCATTCTTCATCAAACATTTGAGCTACCTGTCTTTGTATCTGCATCTGTTTGGACTCATTTCCATAAGGAGCCCTGGTTCCTTTTAAAGTAAAATGTTACTTAGAGACCAACATTTGGATATTAGCTGTTGCTCATGGGTATTAGGCAGTCACTATTAGGCTCATGGCCTTGCAATCTGCTTTGGTGACCACGAAATGTGAAAGTCCTTTTGCTGTAAGGAGTATAATTGATTTTCAGTTCCAACTGCTGGCCCTGGGTATATCATCTTGTTTGTACTAAGACCATGTGATAGGTGGGATTATTATGCCAACCTGGCCAATAAATACAAGTGTGGGGTTAATAAGGTTGCAGTTTAATTGAAGGGCAAAGAGATAAATGGCTCAGCGAACCTCGCCTTTCTGTCTCTTGCTCTCTGATGATCTGACCAGTGTGCAGCTACTCAACTTGCGAGCTACACTACTTGTGGGACACCCAACCCATTGACGGTGTCGCTATAGTTTGAGGTTCCTTCGAGACTTGCTTCACCACATTGCTGGTGTATACATCACTTGAGCTGGGGATTGCCAGACCCTGTCATCTGCCTGACTGTTGGTGACCTGCCCTGCTGCTTGCTGCCTGTGGC
>NW_022105855.1:2388721-2393380 GCF_000313985.2 Echinops telfairi
CTCTAGAGAACCCTGTGTAACACAGACCACATGGCCCATGGACTGCTCCTAGTCAGTGGCTGAGCACTGCAGGAGTGTGGAACCAGGCCCATTCTGGCAAGATACAAGAATCCTCTAATGGCCTCTTTGACTTGGGAGCTCCCCGAAGACTTGGCAGATCCATTCTTGGACCTGTGTTGCAGTCTGAGATGCTTCCTATGCTAATCCTTTTTCCTTCCTTCTTTCCTTCCACGGTGCCAGAACGCCATTTCACTCTAAAGACTTGTCCCTCTGTGGCTTTCTAACTGTATTAGTTATCTATCAATGGCATTACAATTACCCGTGAAACATAGTGGCTTTAAACAATTTATTATCTCCGAATTTCTGTGGGTCAGGAATTCATCAACCGTTGGACTAGTGTGGGGTCACTCATGATAAAGCTGCTAAAATGTCAGCCAGGGCACAGTCATCTAATAGCTTGGCTTGGGTGGTAGCATCTACTTCTAATATGGCTCACTTGGCTGTTTGCAGGAGGTTTTAGCTTCTCATGGGAACTTCTTCCACGGGTTGTTTGAGGGTTTCATGACAAGGCAACCGGCTTTTCCCTACAGTGAGTATTCTAAGAGAGTAAGAAGCCACTATCTCTTATCGTTAAGCCTTAAAGTCACATTCTGTCACTGTTGCAATAGACCACGCCCGTTTGATGTAGAAAGGAGCCCAGGTTGCATAGTCATTGAGTCCTCGGCTGCTAACCGAAATCGGCAGCAGCGCCGGTGGTCTGAGGCCCACTGGCAGCTCTGCAGTGGACTGAGTGCCAGTCTGCTTCTGTAAAGATGGCAAGCCCCGGAAACCCTATTGGGGTAGCTCCACACGGTGCTGCAGGGTTGGTGTGAGAAAGAGTTGACTTGAGACAATGGCATTTGGTGTGGAAGAGGCCTTCACAGGATGTGACTACTAGGAGGTGAAACTTATGGGGGCCACTTCTGGGCTATCACACTCCCCCAACAAGTTCCCTGCCCATCTAATCCTGTCTTGCATCTGCTCCTCAACAGACCTGAATTGGCAGATCGGCTTGGTAAACAGAAATAGAGACTCATGTATACACATAGGTATGGTATGCATCATGTGGCATGCAAGATGTTGTCATTGTTAGGTGTCCTCGAGTCGGTTTTGACCCAGAGTGAGCTTTTGCAAAACAACAAAACACTGTCCAGTCCTGTGTGGTCCTCACAATTGTTCCCGTGCTTGACTCATTGTTAAGTCACCGTGTCACTCCATCTCATGGAGGCCTGCCTCTCGTTTGCTGCCCCTCTGCTTTGCCAAGTATGATGCCCCTTTCCAGGGGCTGGTTTCTCCTGCCGACATGTGCAAAGTACACGAGACAAAGTCTCACCGTCTTTGCCTCTAAGGAGCACACTAGCTATACTTCTTCCAAGACAGATTTCAGATGACTTCCAGGGTAGCCTGTGAAATAAGACATTTTGTGATTTGGAAATTATAGGAATCCCATCTTATATACAGGAGAGAGGCATGCAGGACAGTCACTGGTCAAGGCCCAGGACCTATGATGCTATTTCTGTGCTAAGGAGCAGTGGAAACTTTGGGTCCACTGCTGCCCCTGCATCGTCTCCACCTAGTCTCCCACTCTTCCCTTCTTTTAAACAGAAAGTTCTATCGCACTACGTATGTCATTATGTGTCACGACCGTACATTTCCAAGTGGATACATAGAAGCCTCATTCTTTGTAACAGTTGCATAATTTTCCATCCACTGCTTACTCAACTATTCCCAAATTGAAGGGCATTCTCATCCTTTCTGTTAGCTTGGCTTATACTGTATATAAAACTGTCATTTTGGTTGGTTTCTCTCTCTTTCTCTCCTTTTTTTTTTTTACCAAATAATATTTGATTGTGTTTCTGCTGATGGTTTACACAGCTGTTGCAGTTCTCATTGAGCAATTTCTCCACAACTGGACATTGGTTACATTCTTCACAATACATGGACATTCTCAGGAACGTCCTTCTGGTTGCTCTCTTTCCGTCAATCTACTTTCTCTGCCAATTTACATTTTCCTTGCTGTTTCCAAGGCATTGACACCCACTTGGTATCATAAAGGTGATTTTTAAGGAGCACCGTACTCATGGGCAATGCTCATTGGCTTTTCAGCCAGTTCATTATTTAGCTACCAAGTAACCTCAGGAGGCAGTTTTGGGTCAAGTTTTGAGGAGTATCTCAGGGTTTGTTCTAGGGAAGTCCTCTACTCTCTGGCAGTCTGGCAGGCATGGTTATTTTTATTTGTTTTTTAATTTGGAATTCCACTCTCCATTTTTCTCTTGTCCTATCAGGCCCATCCATTATGGCTTTCATTAGAATGGTTGGTGGTGTGAAGGGCCGGCCCCAATCCCAACTACTACGTGGACACTTGCCCCTCCCACCAGGAGAATTTATTTCAAAGGATGGCATAGAATCTGCAGCTCCGGGAGAGGGACATATCTGATCAGAGCACACAGGAGCAGATGAAGGGGGAGGAGGAGAGAGTGGAGCACATCCTGGCCCACCAGGCCTTGAGGACAATGTTCCTGATTAGAGCAGCCAATCCACAGAGAGGACCACATGACCGGCCCCACTATGAGACATGACGTCCCTCACCAACCCATAGCCCTACAGGGGACAATACCGGAGACAGAGTGTGGGAATTGTGCCCGATCTGATCCCGCCACACTGAGGCAAAACACTAAGGGGAGACAACAGAACAGCAAGGGAACGGAGCGGCGAGGTCCCCAGGGAATGCTGAAGGTGGACTTTGGGGCCAGGCCTTGAAGCCCCAACAGACTAGACTAGAAAACACTCCTAAAGGCCAGCGAACAATCCTTGAACTGACTACAAGCTTTTCTTTCTTGTTGTGTTTTGTTTTGTTGTATATTGTTGCTTGGTTTTGCTCTGTCTTGCTTTTGAGCATGTTATTACCTCCGCAGGTCTGTCTAAATAAGATAGGCTGGATGAACAATCTGGAGGAGAAAACAATGGGACCGACAGTCCCAGGGGGACATGGGAGAGGGGGAGTTGGGGGGAAAGGTAGTGGTGTTAACAAACCCAGGGACAAGGGAACAACAATTGATCCAAATCGGTGGTGAGAAGGGTGTAGGAGGCCTGGAAGGGCATGATCAAGGGTAATGTAACCAAGAGAAATTAATGAAACTCAAATGAAGACAGCATGATAGTGGGACAAGAGGAAAGTCAAAGGAAATAGAAGAAAGAGCTAGGAGGCAAAGGGCATTTATAGAGGTCTAAATAAAGGCATGTACATATGCAAATATGCAGGTGCAATCACGAGGTGTCGAAGGGATCAGGTATCAAGCATCATCAGAACAAAAAAATCTTACCATAGTGAATGAGGTGTGGAGTGCGGAGTGGAGACCCAAAGCCCATTTATAGGCCACTGGACATCCCCTTAGAGAAGGGTCTTGGGGAGGAGACGAGCCAGTCAGGGTGTGATGTAGCAACGATAAACACTTTCCTCTAGTTCCTAAATGCTTCCTCACACCCCCACCCCCACACACCCATCATGATCCGAATTCTACCTTGCAAGTCTGGCTAGACCAGAAGATGTACACTGGTATGTATAGGAACTGGAAACGCAGGGAATCCAGGGCGGTTGATCCCTTCAGGACCAGTGGTGTGAGTGGTGATACTGGGAGGGCAGGGGGAAGGGTGGGATGAAAAGGGGGAATCGATTACAAGGATCTACATGTGTATGAGGGGGTACCCACAAAACCCGGAAAAAGCTCCACTTGGTGGGGCTTTCCTGGGATGCATTTTTTCCCACTAGGCAAGCATTGAGAAACTTGCTCTGAGTTAGTGCACCCTGTGGCATTGCATGGGAAGGTTTTCTCTGGTCACGGTGAATTTTTTCATGAAAGCAGTTTTGCACAAACCTCGGATTTTTGTGATGGCCGGTTTAAGAGAACAATGTGTGGCTGTGAAATTTTGTTTCCTGTTCAGGAAAAAATGCCGCAGAAACTGTTGTGACGTTGAGAAGGACAACGCTGTGGGAAAAACTCAAGTGTAAGGGTGGTTTTCTCATTTCAAAAATGGCAAAATGTTGATTGATGACAAAGCTTATTCTGGATGTCTGTCAATTCCCTGAGTAGATGAAAATGTCAACTCATAATGCATTTGGAGCTTGTTCCACCAGCTCAGACTGTTAATCAAGCTTTCTATTTAGAGGTTCTGAAAAGATTGTCTAACAGTGTGCAACAAAAAAAGCCTGATTTGTGGCAGACAGGGGAAGGGTTTTGCCACTGTGACAATGCACCAGCTCATGCAGCCACCTCGGTGCACTAGTTTTCGGCAAAAACAGCAAGTCTCTCTTGCCCCATGGACCTGACTCACCTGACCTCACTCCTTGCTACTTCTTTTTGTTTCTGTGAATGAAGGAGGACATGAAAGGACAGTGATTTGATGATGTAGAAGAGGTGAAGAAAAAAAGAGAGGTGCTGTCAACCATCCAAGCAGGTATGTTTGAAAAATGTTTCCAAAGATGGAATCACAGATTTGACCAATCTATTAAGTGTAATGGAGAGTACTTTGAAGGTGATAATGTTGTTTTGTAAAAAAAAAAAATTAAATACATAGCTTTGAAAAAAATTTATTTTTTTGGTACCCTCTCGTATTATAATT